>NW_024540343.1:0-198130 GCF_016647625.1 Suillus subalutaceus
GGATAAAGTGTGCAAGCGGTAATGCGTAGAGTCGGAGTCCCCTATAGTTCAAACCTAATATCACAACCCTTTTAACGAATTAACGCCAGGGGCAGAGACTAGGACTCAAACAAAAGGTATCACAAAAAAAGAAGATATGAGCAGGGACATCTTAGGATTGCTAGCAGTGAGCTAATACAAAAGAGGTTTGAACTAAAGAACTACTGACTACAATGAGCTACCTATATACATATATTGAAGCGGAGACTGAATCTGAATCTGAACTAACTAGCCAATCATTAAATAGAAAAGGGAATCGTACGATGATCTAAATATAACTACACCTATGATGTCATGAAACGTGTAACAGCTGTGCAAGGGTTCTTGAAGGTTCTAGAGTCACGTGACTTAATCGCTTGTGAAAGGAAGTCGAAATCAGGGATGTCGGAGATAAAGGTAGTGGGTGCTAATGGAATAGAGAAGTTCGGAAATGTAAAGGATGAATTCGGGTTAGGGTTTGTGAAGGTTATCAGTACAGACGCTGACTGAGCGCTAACGACAGGCGCTTGTGACGGGCGCTTAACGGGTGTCTTACGAATGTCTTTGCAGGTTTCACGAGTGTTCAAGAAAGAATAATGGTTTGTGTTTGGAATTCGTGACAGTTCCTTCGCATTGCAAGGCCTCAAAGGCAGATAAGTATGAGAAGAATAAAATATTAGAAAACAACATACAAAAGATTTGCACGGCCCCATTCTGCAAGGTGATAGCGTACACCTCAATAGGGTACAAGCAATTCATCGCATGCAGCGAATCCGGCGTCTGCTAGATAAAACTTCCCTGGCGGAATGGTGAAGTCCGTCAAACGCACAGTGTGATAGACACGAGCGTCTGCTGCGGACCCCTGGAAACCGCTCAGCATGTACATAAAGCACATGTCAAAATCACAGGCAGCAAGACAATTCTGTGTCAAGTTGCCCTTGCGGTCACAGGCAGCATGACGATCAGATGCTGTGGGGTGACACGCGATATGCGTGCCATCGATGGCGCCGATAACATCGGCAAAGTACGGGTAAAATTTCCTGGTTTTGAGGATAGTGGGGGGAGTGGGGGCCTGTGGACTGGGGAGACGGACATACGTGGTATAGATCAGCTGAGATGAGAATGCGATCAAAATTCATTTAAAATACCTAGAAAGGAGCTATTGAGTTAGTACAGCTGGGTTCAAAGTCATTGGAGGACGTACTTCGATATAGTGTCGTTTGAGCGTTGAAAACGCTCACCAAGATGGCATACAGAAAGCCCAGTGACACAGGCATATAAGAAGATAGCAAGCTGTTCCTCCAGCAGCACATTCTTTGAGTTGTCTATTCCGCTTTCACGAAGCACATTCAATAATACAAAGAAAACATGGCAGCGGACGCCAAGCTCGCATCGCACATGTTCAGGGTGGCCAGTAAGGAGCTCGTTGACCCAAGCGATCCCCGATAGCGCCGAGGTATGGTATGGTTCTTTCTCATAGTGGGTTTGTATGTAGGAGTTATAGGTGTCCACTGCGATGTCAACCACTCCAGTGGCCGATACCATCAGGTTCTGAAACACATTGATGATTTGTTGCAGGCGTTTTAGATCTCCCTTCTCTGTGTCATTTGGATCCCCCTCATCATCTCTATCATCTTCCACATCTCTATCATCTGACTGATCACCCGTGTCATCGGAATTAGTAGCGTCGTCCTGGTGGTGCCAAAGACGCGAAAGCATACTGTTGGTATTATTGTACAATGAGCTCTGCAGCGTGCGGTGTGCGGTGTGCGACGTGCTCAGATCCTCGAGTCTGTAGCGTGACAGTGCAGAATTCAAACTCCGAGCTTACTTAAGTTCGAAGTTCAAAATCTCGTCGAAACTTAGCCAGATTCGAGTTCCCGAACGGAGTGGGTTTAACATATATGTCAATTTGGCCACTGCACATAAGTAGTGGTCTCTAAGTGATCGGCACCATAGCTGTAAGTGAGTCATTGAGGCGTGCCAATCCACGTCTACCCTGGGTATAATGTCAAGTCAACGTCATGATCTACGTGTGTGAATGTTACGACATCCCTATTCACGTTATTAAAACCCCCCTCTGTGCCACGATGCAGTGCAACCCCAGCTACTTGCCTTTAAGTGATAAAAAATCCACAGTTGCCTGTGAGTTTTAACAAACTGGTGTTATTTTTTGCATTGACCCTGCCTTTGACGCTCAAGCTGGGATGTAGGTGTTTCTACCAAGACGCTCTGCCACTAGTTGCACAGGCTGCTCGTACGAATACACGGTATACGGCACTTACGGAGGCAAATCCAGGTGTGACCGTATTATACATATTTGACCTCCAACTAACACGCATTTATTGTGGTCTAATGCGCCAAGGCCGAGGTAGGCGAAGCTTAAGGTTCGCAAGTGTGGAGACATGGGTATGCTGAGTGTTTGTAGCATTATGATTGGCTACCGCCGAACCACAGGGTTGAAAACGTTGATGTGGGAGACTCGGTGTATGTATCTACTCACTCCGCTCGTCGTCCTAATAAGCGGGAAATTTTCTAGTCGACAAGGTGTCATTCCCGCAACGCACTAAACGTACATCTATCACATCTAATCTACCCAATTCTCATTATGGTGGACTGGAACGATCCTGACCTCGAAGCGAAATTGGGGATACTTGCAGTACAATTGTTGTATGCTATCCTTGGTTTATACGGGTGAGTGCTGGGCGTTGTAATGCTATTAAATGCGGTACCAATTAGCCTGCGTCTGCGTCTGTAGCTGGGAGTATATACGGTCCTCACACGTGGAGATAGCACTACTTCGAAGGCAACTTCCATTTCGATGGCCTTTGGTGCGCATTCTTAAGGAAGCGTCGGACGCTTGCCACTTACACATACCCAGCTCTCGTACATTACCGCCAGATTTAGCTTCTTGATTGCGGTCATTTTACAGTGAGCCAACAGAGAGAAAACGACAAGCGTACTGACATCACATGTCAGGGCGACGCAATGTAGTCCCTTCTATACAATCGTTGATTGTCAGAGTGAGTGTTTTGTAGAATTTGATCTTCGTCGATGAGACTTACCTCTATTTAGGGATGATTTTTATGATCATAGTGAGTACAGGAGCACCTACTGGGTTGCTGATTTACCTTCATATCATCTAGTTCTGGACAAACGTCGCCGTCGGCTGCTCTACAACAAACCTGGCGATCAGAACGCACGCCCATATTTATCTCTCGTACTATACTCGATCTCATGATATATATGTGCAGGTGGCTGATTTGGAAGACCAGTGACCTGCTGCGCCTTTTGCTAGTCTTCTTCTCACTAGGTCATTGGACATTGCTCGCTCTCTGTGCGTATTTGCTACCCTCTAGTTTGACTGATTTGACTATTTGTAGTCCTGGCAACCGCTCGTGCATCCACTATAAACGGGGTGTGCATGATCTCATTTGTGAATCCCGTATATGCTAGTGCGGTGGTCATATATGGTACGCATGTTGCATTTATGATCAATGGATACGCGGTGATCAGTACCTCGGGTGCAGGCATGCTGTATGATTTGGCACTTTTGGTCTTTACCGTTATTGGACTTTTGAGGATGCCATCGTCTTCTACGCTATGGAAGACGCTCGTGAAACAAGGGGTGGTGTATTTCATCATCAATTTTCTAGCGAACCTTATCCTACTGGTGTGTTCCTTCTTGTGAGACAGGGTGGTCGCAGACTAAACTTTGTAGGGCTTGAATCGTTTGAACCTGAATTGTAAGACTGTTTCGCTGCATTGCAAACGCCTACTCAGTCCGTGTCGTCAGTTATTATGAATGTTATTTTCGGAACGCCTGGTATGTGCACATGGTTTCACTGAGTTCATGTTGCTGACCTTCCAAAAGCGGCGTGCATCTGGTCAGGACTCTCGTTACGACTTCTGATTTAGACGCATGACCTACTTTCATTTGCAGCACGATTGCATCTAACCAAGTAGTCCTCTCGCTTCTCCGTCCTTCATCCAGTTATGAAAGGTTTTTCCTTTTTTTCCATCTGTATGTTTCACCAATCTCATTTGTGACAAACAGCGACAGCACCTCGTCGGCTAAAGTGCATCCTCTGACGACTGACGTCGCCGTCGCGGCGCCATGGTAAAAGTTCTTTGTTTGAGATGCGTGTACGGTGGTTCATTGTGCGTTCAGGTTCCCGTCCGTGGCTGAGGCCTAAGAGCGTATTTGTTTAGAATCACCTCAAGTACTGCATCGTCCCTAGTTTCATGAGGATTCGTATTTCGCCTTCGACGTACGGCGGTGCACCCTAAACTTGTCTATCTTGTCTCCATAATGCAAGACTCGAATTTTCGATATGCCAGCGCTCGCAGGTTTGATGGAGCCTTCATGCATGATTAGATCTTGTGGAGGGGTAAACGATAGCGTATGCAGACTGGACATCCAACTTGAAGCGAACATTCGCGTAATCCTTTTAAGCCAGCAAAGCACTTGGCAGACTTTTGTCCCTCTACGGTTACCGGTGCGCTTTCATTTATAACTACAAAATGTAGCACGCATATGTCCGTGTTGTTCAGACATGAAGGGACTCTGAGACAATAGGACAACAGTGACCTTCCCAGGGGTCCTGAGTCTCGAGGGTGGAAGGTCATCTATATAATAAAATGACTCGTTCCCGTTATAGAACACCACTACATCTCCCCTGATCATTTTTACACAGGAAGTGGAGAAGAATGTAGTTTGTTGATAACGCACTAGTCACTGATTTCCATATACAACATAACTATCGCCTTAAGAGCTGAGCATGTGTGGATATTAGATAATACAATGACACAAATCCACATTGGGACACCCAGCACGATCTAGAAGCAGAAACACGACCGGCCACTCCCATGTTCTCCCGAGTTAGCCTGGACTGCTACAGAAGTAGCCTGCTGTTGTGATTCAGGCTCCTCATCGAGATATTCATAAGGTACCACGTCCTTGTCAGGGCCAGGATCATCCGCTGCAGCGTTGCGCTGTAAATTTACACATGAAACAGAATGAACAGCGATAAATCAATCGGGCGCACCTCTTTACCCTTCGCGTAAGCAACATCGACGATAGGCGGTGCTGTATGGAGAGCGTGCCGCCTGGGTAGTAGGCGTTGTAGGCGGGTATTGAAGGTGATTGGAGCGCTGGTGGAGGATAGGGTAGTGGGCTGCGCAGGTGGAGCACTTGGACGAGCGGTATTCGCGACAGCGAGCCTGAGTCTTTTAAGGAACGCAAAGCGCTGCCGGGGTTGTGGTTGGGAAATATGGCGATACTGCAACGAATGATGTGAGTGAGATATGAAACATACGCTATTGCACGTACTTCATTGTTTCCCCGGAAGAATTCATTATCTTGCATATAGTCATGATCCTGGTCAGAAATTTCTGCCTGTGTAACCGTCAGTAGTGAAAAGGATAAAGAGAGGGATTGCATATATGAAATACCTGGTCATTGGGTGGTCATGCGATACAATGCTAGTGAGTAAGGGGGTCTGAAGGAGAAAAAGAAGCGTACATTCGGGATATTGCGTGCACTATCCTAGCACAAGATGAGAGGACAAAGGGACTCAAAAACAACGCGAACTTACTTGTTCTCTCAGCGCGTCATCAGGTACTTCCCACTCCAAGATCTGCTTATCCTGACCTCCACTGAGAATATGCTTACCATCCGTAGAGAAGGCGGCACAGTATACCCAGTTAGAGTGCTGGAAGATGGCAATGGTTCGTCGATCTGAGAGTCGCCAGAGGCGCACATGATTATCACCACATGCGGATACGACGAGAGTTCCAGCGGAATTCACAACAATTGCATTGATGATGCTAGTGTGGCCGGTCCATGGATGACCGACTTGCTTCCCTTTTGATGGATCCCACTCCCGTATGGTGGGATCATCCACATCGCCTGCTGAGAGGAGGCGTGTGCTATCGGGCGTCCACGCGAGGGAAATGTTCCTCGGTAAACCATTTGGTAGACCGACTGCGTGACCGTCAAAGTTTGAGATGCACTCCCCTGTGTCTGGATTGCATATTTGGATTTGAAGGTCTGTCGCGATGGCAAGAAGTTTACCAGACGGCGAATACCGAACGCAGTAGACACGATCAGCGCAAGGGATTAGTTCCCCTTGCAGCTCCCACGTTTCCGTGTTCCAAAGCTTCGTCGTTTCGTCTGATGAACCTGTCGCTAGGACTGCTCCGTCTGGAGAAAAGTCCAGCGAGTAGATCGACCAAGAGTGGGCTTCGAGTGCTTGGGTGACAGATTCACCGCTCTGACCATCCCAGGCGATGAGCTCTCCGCAGATATCACCGCTTGCTATCAATTTCCCATTCCCTGATACCGCAACGGTCTCCACCCCACGACGATGCCCCTCCATTTTCTTCAACACAACGCTGTCCTTCATGTTCCACAGACGAAGCGTATTATCTCCCGAGCCCGTCACCATACGCCGTCCATCGGGGAAGACCGCGACTGTTGATATGAATTCCTTGTCATTTTCTTCATTTTCAAATGCTCGAACGGGCGTGGTGATTGGAATGATGGGCTGCACTGTTTCTTCAGCCATTCGGGTAGAAGTGGATGGTATTCAGCACGGTCGATTCAGGTAGACTTGCTGTAATTATGACCCGTGTTTTTCTTGCTTATGCTGCTGAAGTGCATGTACTGTGCGTTTGTTTTCGTGTCGGCATTGTGTCAATAATGATAACTCGCCTCGGGCCCCTGTTAGACGCTCAGGACACGAGGCAGTTCTTCCCAGAACCTCTTTTCTTGCCAAGACCACAGTCAAGTTATCATATTACGTGTCTTACTCGACCACTGGACGTCGTCATGCACCTCTGTACATGGTTCCAACTTGTATCGCCGCAGCTTTCCGCGCTGAACCAGATAAAGTGCGCTTGTTACTTCTCAACTCACCTTCAATGTGTCTGCCTAACAATCCCGGCCGGATGGCATCGGCACCTCAACTGTTAGACTAAACCCAGTGCGGGCCCAGGTTGATTATGTCCTGCTTCTCATGTGGGAGTGCTACTCCAACACATCACCATGGAACCTGAACGATCTGGCGAACGTTCTTCCCCTGCTCGTTTCTCGCCTATCTTTCACGACGTTGGGTCTCTGATACATTGCTCACTGTCCCGTCGCCTGGTCCATCCTCTAGACTTCCAAGATCGGATGGGTATCATATTTAGTTCGACAGTTTTACTTCCCCTGCTACTTTATATGCAAAGCACACGAATACTCCTCATCCAAGCGGTCGCAGCATTTTGGAATCCTTGACGGTCTTTGAGTATGCTGGCTGAAAGGGCACATATGATTAGTACAACCATCCGATAATGCTTGTAATCTGGTATTTGTGCACTTTCCTCTCCCCGATTATTATGTGTATTAGTGAAATCCCAGAGCCCTTGTGACTGCTGCTATAAGTATTTGACCTAGTGTTTCCAGCAAGGGACGAGAATACAAAACTAGTGCTTTACACGTCTTTCGATTTGTCTTTAAGACACAGGAACGGGTCCCAATTTACCACTAGTAAAGCCTAGTCTCCCCAAAAGTAGGTCATCGCCAGTTATCAGCAGTCAATAAAGTGAATGTTAAGCTTCAATCAGAAGAGGTTCCCCTTCAGCGTATGCTTCATAAATCAACCATCTGCAACATATCCTGAACCACATAAGCATACCACTCAACACACAATCCACGTTTTACACTTACCAGGCGATAGTGACTCGAATACTGCACGAAAAAAACCTTAGTGTGACGAACTTCACTGGGCTATGTCGAACGCACCGAAGGCCGCTGAGAGGACAGGTTGCTGTCTTTATTCTCCTTTCCGACTTTATATTTCGACAGTGCCTGAAGATGATGTGACTGGTGATTTGTCTCACGTATCGTTATTCTCACCTGTGTTCGTCTCAGAGTTATTCCGTCAACCTTGTGCCTGTGCAGAGCGCGTCAGCTCCTCGAATGAGAGACACAAGTGTCACCCACCGTATGTAGGAGAGTAGATCGTGATATGAAGCCTCAGGATTGCGTTCTACGAAGAATAAGTTGGGAGCATTCGGTTCTCTAAATATGCTTCTCACCGAGATAGTCAATAAAAAACTGGGCCACCTTCAGTCAGACCAGAAATGTCATGTTTGAATCTTGTATTGTACCTTCGTTAGAGTTTCACCTGTGGCATTGTCATCATATGCCAGCTCATCATCCCTGCATGCGGACAACGAAACCTTGGGGTCATCCAGTTCAAATTTTGACGAAGATATCAATAAGAGAAACACGCACGACGTGGGGCTTGACCCGCTCTTCTGGGAGTTTCAGAGGACAGTCAAGAGTGCATTTAGGCAGGTAAGTATCAGGGGAATATGCTCTAGGCCCAAGACCCATGTTGTCAGTTGTCAACGACCCAAATCTTGTTTGAGGGTCATCGTTTATCGAAGACTGATCATCGGAGCTGTCCTTCAAAAAGCTGGCGCTAGGGCTTTCGCCTGCACGGCGAATATTCAGGTAATAATCAACAGAGTGATCGGAAACACTTGCCAAAGCCTTTAGTTTTCCTTCCCAAAGCTAGAGTCATCAACATTAGCTCGAGCACACGATCGAGAATAACCATCACCTGACAGGACTTTGAAGGGCGCCGACAGTAACTCGTTACACTCATAATGCTCCAAATCTTTGACAATTGGATGAGTACGGAAACGAACCCGAATTGTAGACCTACATACCCAATATAGTGTGAGAGTGGGTACAATCCCATAAAGCCTGTTTACAGAACGACATCGTTAGGACTAGGTACAACTTCGATAACAATGATCATGATCATAATAAATCAAATCAGAACACGCACGAAAAGCTTGGCACCAGAAGGTAATGGATCAACGAGGTGTTTCTTCAACACCTTGAGGGTCGTTCAGGGTCACGAACTGGTTGACAACCCACAAGCCGGAGCTTACATTATCAATGATGTGCTTGCCAGTATAGGTGATTATAGCTACATCCAATAGATTAACACGCATTCAAGAAACGAGGGTTTGACACTACCTTCATCTTTACCATCGCTTTCGGTGTTATGCTTGCAAGTAACCTGGTCTCCATGTCCAGTGTCTAAAGGAAAGTTAGCGCTCGAAATGATACACTGGTGTCACACCAATACAAGGCCTTACTGACAGTAGAAGAATAAGTGGTCGTGTGGTGATGTACATCGGACCATCAAGTCAATCTCACGCAGCTACATTCTATGATCAGAGATGCTAGAGCATACTAATATCAGGATTAGGATGCTTACTATATTCGCTCTACTGGGATAAAGTTTCGGGGAAATACTCTTGTGATGCATCATGATTGTGATGTTTTCAGGTAGGTAGTCACGAGCTGCAGTGAAGTATTGATAAATCATGAAATATCAATCATGAAATGTGCGTACACTTGACGAGGAAGTCTCTCATTCTGAGAGCATCCACGTGTGCTCGGGGCAGATTGGGGAAACCAGTCACTTTATCCACAGCAACAATAAGTGCCCTACACGGGCGTACTTCTGCTCGCCACTCTGATATCTTCTGATCATCACCACCACTGAGGATGTGCTTGCCATCCATAAAGAAAGTGACACAGTTCACGCTGTCGGAGTGCTTAAATATGGCTATGGTTCGTCGATCGGAGAGCTGCCAGAGGTGGACATGGTTGTCACGCGATGCGGAGGCAATCATAGTGCCACCAAAGTTAACAGCAATGGCAGTGATACCCTCAGTGTGGCCCGTCCAGGGATCCCCAACCTGTGTCCAGGTTGATGCATCCCACTCTCGTATGGTGGGATCGCGATGATCGCCCGCTGAGAGAAGGCAGGTACTATCGGGCGTCCACACGAGTGAAACGTTGGATGACGTGGAACCCTTCAGGTTTGCAACGTTGGATGACATGGGACCCTTTAGGTTTGCAACGGATTCCCTCGTGCTTGAATTGTAAATTGAGATATCGTGGTCTATCGCGATGGCAAGAAATTCTCCAGACGGCGAATACCGAACGCAGCAGACCAAGGCACCACATTGGATTGGATCTCCTTGTACCTGCCATGTTGTCGTACTCCACAGTTTTATCGTCTGGTCGAATGAGCCGCTTGCCATCATTGTACAATCTGGAGAAAAGTCCAGGGAGCAAATGCATTTTGAGTGGGCATCGATGCATTCATAGGATTGAGTAAGAGGTTCGCCTGTTTTTCCGTGCCAGGCGATGAGCTTTCCCTCCCGATCACCGCTGGCTATCAACCGTCCATCTCGTGATACCGCAACTGTGTGCACGTTGCTGCGATGCCCTTCCATTTCCTTCAACACAATCATGCCCTTCAAGTCCCACAGACGCAGCGTTGTACCCGATCCAGTCACCATGCGTCGTCTATGGGGAAGACTGCGACAGTCTTTATTATTCCTTCAGGGTCTTCTTGGTATACTCGAATGGGTGTGGTGATTGGAATGACTTCCGACATTTTGCTGGAGCTTGATTGTGTGCTCCTTCAACCTGAGGCCTGAAGCACTGGCAGCTGGGTATTGACCTGTCCGAAGTAGATCGGCTCCCAACAGGTGGGAAACTGCACCGACGTTATTTGGTACCATGTCAGGTGGAACACAGGGAGTCACACGAATTGCTTCCGCGGGATCAAAGTTTTGTTCCGTCCGAGACCCCGCAAACATTGTCGGAAAGGTACGAGTCATTTTTTTTGTATCTTCATTGTCCGAACTACACGACGTCCTACCAAGCCCTCTGAGGGCCTCATTCCGCCCACAACTGAACCCACTCTCAATCCTCCTTATTACTTTGCTTCATTACATCATCATCCCCGATTGCTCGAAGGTTAATATTCCATTAGACTTGAGCTTGAAGGAAGGTCCCTCCATATGATCACTTGGCATGTAATCCGTGATCCTCACGACCTATCTAACTCATCAGCGCAAAAATCTCAACGCCCCTTCCGAGCACATTACCGTAAGGCGTTTACACATCCATCAACGTCAACTCCAGGAGCCGCTGGAGATCAGCCATCAGAGTCTTATTATCCAATGAACTTGTGCGGGGCGATACTGTGACCCTATAAAGTCCGTGGAGACTTTCGGATCCCGTTAGATGATGGAATGACCTACTTGATCGTGGAGATGAACCTTTCGGCAAGTAACCTGGTTCTCATTCATGCAGATGTATGAAAATCCCGTGGATTCAGAGGCCACCATTGTACATACTTGCGACAATCAGGATGGTGCACTGTTTGATGTAGGTGACACCAGCCTCTGTCTGTTTTCTTGTGCTGACTAAACGCCAACTGTAGTATATCATTGAATGTGAGGTCGCTTAAGACCAAGGCGCAGGTCACGCACGATTTGCAGAATACATGACATGCAAGAGGGCCTCTGACATGAATGATGCTGTGGAGCATTTTCAGTCCTGCTAGGTCGACCATCACGCAGCGGCTCTCCCCAACTTCGCGTGCACACGCTTGAAGGCTATATTCGCAAGGATCTTCCCGCCAATACATCGATCTTACGACTTCTCTCTTTTCCGCGATACTCTTGCGTTGCGTTTGCAATGCCACCTCGGTCACGTATGAACTCTATCATCTCGCCGAAGCACTGATCTGGCGCTACACCACGGATCGTACTTCCGTCTATTCACGAATCCGTGTAGCTGTATGCAAGTTACTGTTTTCCCCTGTCCAGACGGCCCCCTACCTTAGGAGCATCGGCGTGGACAGTGCTGTCGAATATGATCAGCGGATGCAATCATCTTCTAATAGACACATCTGATGAAGGCATCCGATTCTCACGTGAATCCACGACGAAACCTTCATGAGCACATCAGAACACAATATCTGGTGTCAACCTCACGGCTGTCCGATGGAGACTCCCGTTGAACCTGCTTGTTCCTGGCTTTCGCAAGCGCTGAAGCGAGTCACAAGTTCTCCCATTAAGTTGATGGAATAGCTTTAATGGGCATGGAAAGGGACTGCGGAATCTGCATTTGAGGAAGCCACGAGGGATCTTTGAGGCGATCCTAGCACTATCGGACAGTGGACCCGAATCGCTGCTCGAATCGATCCAGAGAATGGGGTCATGGAGGTAATGTCCATGATCGTGTAGTATGCACATCGGTCTTCTGACATGTGCTGCTTTCGTCCTTATGTTGCTTGCGATGCTGTGATCTGTTGTAGTCAATGTTTCTCGGGTTCTTGTGGATTAGGAGTACAGCCTCAACCCGTGCTGAGGTATTTAAGCGAGCTATAGCCAACGATCAGCGAATAGGAAGAATAATGCCGTTTTGCACAGCGGCACGGCCCTTGATCCTATAGATTCTGAACGTTGCATGAGCAGGACATTGGCGGGCGCCTGCAAACGAGCTGAGTGATGGATGTTTTAGGTTAGAGTTGGCTCTATTTGTAATTGCACTGCAACTTCAGGGACTTGTAACATCGCCACCACAACGTGGGCCTCCGAGTTAGCACAATCCATCCAACGAAGCTAAGCTTTCATAGTGTTGGACATCTTCTCTTTCTTGTACCGTTCAAGTAGCCCGCATCTGGCACTGCGCTCCTGATCTCATCGAAAGCGTTCTAAGGGCGTGGACGAGTATCGATCGAGTATCTGACATGTCCACAATATCCACTCAGCTGCGCAACTTCAAGGAACCTACTAAGGATCAGTTAACTCATGTTTTCTTCTCAATACCGGAGGTGCCTCCTGTGCCTCTCAAGGATACGGAGAAACAGGTTTCTGGAGATATAGAGAAGATGGAGATCAACGCCATTCTCAGCTTCGGTGCGCAAGAAGTGGAGGATTCGTATGTGAGTGCCATGTCTCCGTCTATGTACGATATCTCATCATTCGAGTGGACTCAGGCAGGAAAGTTACACTTGCTTCCACCATATCTCGCATTTTCCTCCCTGGATCGCAAATCCGTCAGGTTCACATTGCCCCTCTCCACAGTACGACGCGTCGAACGCCTTAATGCGCGTGCTGGAGTTTATGCCTTGAGTCTCTCCACTTGGCACGGCATGAAGATAGTAAGTGACGTCAACATCATTTGATGCCTTCATTAACACCTGTTTAGATTGTGCAGTTAACCTCCCTTCGACCCACCGCCGACCTATTTTGCAGCCTCTTGCGGGAAGCACTCAAAGCGGAGCTGCAGCGTGGTCACATGAAAGCTGTGAAAGGCTTTGTGAAGACTTGCTACTCTGAGGGGCTTGTGTCGTTATCGGGTGTCTCAGACAACGAGCGGGAGGATGGAAGTCTTATCACGGAGACAAAAGAAGGATGTCCGCCTCCAGAAACAGAATTTCACGGTGGCCTAGGGTTGCAGTTTAAATTTCCTGGTGACCCAAAAAAGTTAGTCTTTTTATGGGTGCTTCATGCCTTGCACTGACGCGTTTCAGGTTGCGCGAGGCTTCAAAAATCAAGCTATGGACGACATATTTAAAGAGTACGCCTTATGGTTGTGTTGCATATGAAACGATTGATTATGATGTAGATCACGGTCGCAATCTTACGTTACTAAGATACCCACAGTGTACTCGATTGGTTCAGGTCGGCCTCCCCAATCGTCTTCGTGGTGAGATGTGGGAGACATTGTCTGGATCTATATATCTTCGTTACTCCAATCCTGGAGTATACGAACAATTACTGTTGGACATTCAAGGCACGAACAGTACAAGTTTTGAGGATATTGAGAAGGATTTGCACAGGAGTCTTCCGGAATATGCAGGCTATCAAGCTGACGAGGGTATCAGCGCTCTTCGTAGAGTACTACAAGCCTACTCGCACAGGAACCCAGAAGTTGGCTATTGCCAGGTACGTTTTTCTTGTGTTTTGCCATTCCTTAATTCTGATTCATGTTTAGGCGATGAATATACTGGCAGCTGCGATTCTAATGTAAGTGGTCCACTTACACGGAACGTATATCTCATGTTGGTGAAGTTACATGTCAGAAGAACAAGCCTTTTGGCTTCTGGAGGTTCTGTGCGATAGACTTCTGCCTGGCTACTACAGGTATGTCCTACACACCGATATGCTGTCGCTATCACTAAACACATCTAGCCCAACTATGCATGGAACACTTCTGGATCAACGAGTTTTTGAGTCTCTTGTGACACGGTGCTTGCCAATGATAAGCGATCACTTTCAGGCGGTTGATGTACAACTCTCAGTCGCGTCTTTGCCATGGTTCTTGAGTCTGTCAGTGTTCATGAGAATTTATACTCTACGCAGGACATGACTCGCTCTTCTCAGGTACATCAATAGTATGCCTATGGTTTTTGCCTTTCGCATTGCAGACTGCTTCTTCTGCATGGGTCCGAAAGTACTTTTCCAAGTAGGGTGAGTCTTTTCTTGTCATTTCGACCTTTTGCATAACTCAAAGTCTTGGCAGACTGGGTCAGTGCACCTCGCTTCTAATTCAATATATCCGTCTGACTGATAGAGTAAAGCCATTCTTAAGATTAATGGTGAAAAGCTATTGCAAATTCAAGATGATGGGGGATTCTTAAGGTGGGTTAATGTTAACCATTGACGGCCTATACCTATACTCACTATGATTAGCTTGATGCGCGAATACTTCGCCTCGCTTGGTGACTCTGCGCATCCAGAGTCTGCAGATCCTCGAACAAGGGCGATAACACGCTTCCAAGAGCTACTTCTCATCTCGTTCCGGGAGTTCGCTGTGATTTCCGACGAGACCATTCTCTCCGAACGTAGAAAGCACAGAAACGAAATCGTCAACAGCATTGAGTCCTTCTCTAAGCGTTCGGCAATCAGAAACTTGAAGACGCTCGAAAGATTTACCAAAGAGCAGGCTGGGTTCATATACGATGCTTTGTACAAGGCCATGTGTGAAGTTCCACCACCACCAGCTGTTGCTCCACCGCCATCGCTCTTGGCCACGAATGATGGGCACCAAGAACGAGCGGAGACTAGGATTGGTATACCGACTTTCCAAGTTTTCCTCGGTGAAATCTTGACCTGGGCACGGAACGAGAAGATTGTGATCAATGGTTTCCAGGTAGTCCCACAATCTTTATGTCTCGATTACTGACCTTGACGCGAATAAAGCAACGCATCGACCGCGAGGTTGCAGAACACGAGCTCATCGACCGTCTCTTTTACTTTTGGGACACTTCGTGCAAAGGCTCTCTGTCGTTCCAGGCATGTTTCTTGATGAAGGGAAAAAAATTAATGCTCACGAATACCCCTAGGATCTCGTGTCTGGTCTAGATGGTGTGATGCTCAATGATTTGATGGAGAACATTGAATGGTTCTTTAATCTGCACGACAAGAACAAAGATGGGTATTTGACCAAGGATGAAGTCCTGACCCTCTCCGAGTCATTTCTCGTCAGTCTATCCGCTTTGTCTGACGTTCAAGGCTGACTAGCCTTAGTTCATTTTCCGTCATGAGATCGGTGACGCCTACCTAGGAGCCGTCAGCAAATTTATGACCAACGCTTTCGAGTATGGTGATAGTCTTCTGCCACAGCACACCGATAGCAAGACTGGAGCAACGGAACCTCAAGCTATTGGGCACAACCAGCCATACCTCAACCTTGCTACGTGTGTCACCTACGTATGACCCCACACGATCAATCTTACACTTGCCACAGGTTCCGGATGGTCGTTCTAGCTGACGAGGTCTTGGAGTCGTTCTTCGAAACTGATCTTTCTGCCTCATTCAGGCTGGAGCCCGTTCCTGACCTTGAGTTACCTCCGGCATCAAGCGGCTTCTTGGGTGATCTGTGGTCTAACATCGCTACCCAGGACAACAGGAAGATGTTCAACAGACTGAGCGATGAGCTTGGCAAGACCATAGGCAAGCATCAGGTATGACAGTTAGTATAATTATCACTCCACAAAGTTAACGTTCTGCTTGCAGGTTATCTATCGTCCTACAATCGGACGATTCACAAAACTCGAAGAACCGACGGCTCGGGAGTCGCTCATTTCTCCACCAACCAAGGCCACCTCCTCGGGAGGTTCTTTGAATACCGTGGTAGTATCGGGCTCATCTTCAACTCTCGACACATCATCCGTCCACGACAATGGTCCGTCGTCCGCCTCAGTGTTTTCTCCGATGCCCCATTTCAAAGCGGTCAATGCGGCATTTATGGAGCGCACGCCGTTTGCCATCGATGACGCAGGTGATGATGACGATGATAGTGAATTAGATATGGTCCATGGTGAAGATGATGATCAAGTTATGGACGAGGTGCGTGGTTTTCTTCATGTAAGTATATTCGATGATACTCAACGCCGTAGGTGGATGCCTTTTTGGAGGCACATGATTCAGGGCTTTCTGAAGCAGACAAGGAGGTTGCAAAGGGTAAGATATCAGTTTTCGTATGTATACATAACTTCTGATCACATTCAATCAAACCCAGATCTTCTTAATGCTGAACCCGTCAAGTAAACGGGTGCTTAGTGTTAAAACACACTTGCTATTGTTCAGCTTTCCATGCATTTGCGAGTTATATATCAAGTGTAGGATAGTGTACAAGACAGATAAACCGATACTAGAACTAGGTATGCAGTACCAGCACGCAGTGCACGTCTGTCACGGTCGATCAGCATGTCGAGCCACGATCAGACCATATGCGAACTGTAAGGTCTGGCTCGATGGAGCCAGACGCAATCATGTTTTGCTGTGGGTGAGTAGCTACAGCGACAACGACACCTGGACACCCAATTAAGTTGCCATCAAACCCGACAAGGAAATATTATCCTCACCTTCATGTCCTTCAAGAATCTGCACTACCTCACGACTTTGAAGATCCCATATATAAACCTTTTGGTCTTCGCTCCCAGAGACAATCCATTTCCCCCCGGTAACACTGAAACAGGCCGCTATACAGAACTTCTCATTGCGATGACCTGTGTATGTTTTCAAGCAGCGCGACGTGTGATAGTCCCATAGTCTGATCGCACTGTCATGAGCAGTTGAGAGAATGTACTTGGAGTTGGGTGAGAACTGTACGTGTTGGCTGAAGATCCATAAGAGATTAGAGAACGAGATGAGCAGTGGCAGCTGACGGACATACCATACAGCATCGTGTCCTTCAGCGAGGGTTTTCAAACATTGACCCGTTGTGGTATTCCATATCCGGCTGTGGTTGCGTCAGACAGGCAAAGAAGTAATATGTTGCACTCACATTAGCCCGTCAAGAGCACACGAGACAATCAGGGTGGCATCTCTGTTGAAGTGCACGGCAGTAACATAGTCAAGATGCGCATGCAAAGTCTTCATGCATTTTCCTTGACTTGAAGTGAGAGACTGGACAGCTGGATGCAAAGCAACCTTTGCGCACCTCTTGCGACATTCCATATTCGAACATCACCATCACAACCTCCGGAAACAAGGAGGTTGGATGCTGTGTTGTAATTTACACAAAACACGAAACTCGAGTGCCCTTTGAGATGTTTCGTTGTTAATCCCTGACTTGCGGTATGAGTCGACCGGAGGATAATTCCGTCATTAAGATGACTTACAGAATCAACGTTCCATATCCGTACACTGGTGTCATCAGACGCTGATGCGAGATACACACCATCTGTTGACCACGCGATATCTGAGAGTCCTTTGGTATGGCCACTCAAGTTTCTGATCAAATCCCCCGTGAATGGAGACCATATTTTTACCAGATTATCTGCAGCTATACAAACGAAAACTATTTCAAACACAACCAGTCCTAGCGAGCTGCATACGAACCGCAAGATGCAAGTAGCGTTCCATCTGGACTGAATTTGACGGCAGATATAGATTGCGTATGCCCCCTCAGTGTATGACGAAGTTCATAATTTGGCCTTTCTCTGCCTGATGTTGCTGGTGGAAGCGCTTCAGGGACTGGTTGCGGTACTGGCTGGGGAGGTTGTGGTACGGGAGGATGATTGTCCGGTACCTGAGGGTCGTCCTCAGTTGTTTGAGAAGCATTATCATCATCAGTTGTAGAATCGTCCATTCCGGCGAGTGGGTCCATGACGATTATACCAAATGTCGAACTTCAAAAAGGCATGTACTACAATTCCGAGCCGTTGATGGCGTTTGTGTATATTTGTTAGATAACCTTGTGATTTCAACAAACCACAACAACATTCAGTACTTGGTCATTTTTCTTTCTTCATGAAGTTCAGACGTTGCAGGCTCCATGCTGGTATCCACCCCTAATGTAGCAAGAGCATTTCACGTATTTTCTACGCTACAGGCAGGGAGTAGTGGCAGTTCGAGGTGTATATCGTCCAGGGCCAATGCTATTTTCAAGGATGCGAAGTCCGCAGAATTTCTTGCTGCTGTTGGTGATAAAGAATCTCTTTCTTTGTTAGGTGGGCTTCCCGAGGTGAGTCACTTAGATGTCGAGCACTCCACATGATGCAGGCTTGTGAAGGTAGTTGTAACAGGTCGAGCGAATGTCGGAAAATCATCCTTGCTTAATTCTGTGATTGGGCGTAGAGATCTTCTTTTCACCAGCAAAAAAGCCGTGAGTCGTTATAGACTTAGCGCTGTATTCTACTACATGCTGATTTTGCGCAGGGCCGAACACAAACACTCAACTTTTTCCGTGTTGGATCTCCTCCTGGTCGCTTGGTCGTTGTCGACTCTCCGGGATATGGCGCTAGGGGCCGACCTGAGTGGGGTGCCCTTTTCAACCATTATCTAGAAACTCGGAAAGCAGTAAGTTCTCATGCCATTTTAAGTACATTTGACACCATGTTACAGGTTATGCCGCGTCTTCATCTTGATATCCGCTGCCCACGGTATGGGTGCTACGGACGAGGCAATGCTTTCTTCGTTGGATGCTCAGATCCAGTCACTCGACGGCACCTGCTGGACACTTCAAGCAATCATTACTAGGGCCGACGTACTGAAAGCAAATGGTCGCACTCAAATAAATCAGATTGAGCAAGATATCTTTCGCATTGCCCCAACATGCTTACCCCCTATCATCACCTCATGTCCGTCCAAGGGAATTGCTTTTGGCATCGATGAAGTTAGGAAGTCGATTTATCATGCGTGTGGGATCCTCCCATAGAGACTTACTCCTAGTGACTTCCTGGGGAATCGACTATATGTTTTGGTATGACTAGAGGGCCGAACTTCATCGGCAGGGACCTTTCATCGTACTATTTACTTGTTAATGATAGATTGGCATTTGCTTTAGCAAGATCTTTGCGCTAATCTGTGTGGTGATTAATTGATCATGCACAAAACATCACGATAGAAATACAAAGTCGAAGTAGAAACACAACTTTGTACAATATGATTTGTGTCATGACTTGATACCGTCGATGATGGTAAATAGTCACATGCGCTTCGACAAGTGCACCTTTGAGTTTTGATTGAAACAAAACTAGTACTCAAAGGTTGACTCAGTGGCCAGGATGAGATCATAGTTTTAATCACATGCAGGCATAGCTAAAGGTTTTCGACACGCGTCAAGTAGTGGGAGGAGGTTCTGTCGAAGACAAAAAAATTCCCATCACCGAAAATATGTGCATCATGAATCGATACTTTCATGTCGATTTTCACCAACTCACAGAGAAAAGATAGACAATTTTAGCCATACGTCGAAGCTGGAATACGAATCCTCTCATGAAACTATGTAGGGACGGTGTAGTACTTGGGTCATTCTAAAAAAATACTCTCAGAGGCTTGAGCCACGGATGGGGACCTGAACGCACGATGAACCACCGTACACGCATCTCGAACAAAGAACTTTTACCATGGCACCCTTACGGTGAGGTTAGACGTCAGAGGATGCACTTTACCCGACGAGGGGCTGTCACTATTTGTCACGAATGAGACTGGTGATACATACAGATGAAAAAAAGGAAAAACCTTTCATAATTGGATGAGGGACGGAGAAGCGAGAGAACCACTTGGTTAGATGCAATCGTGCTGTAAATAAAAGTAGGTCATGCGTCGAAATCAGAAGTCATAATGAGAGTCCCGACCAGATGCATGCCGCTTTCGAAAGGTCAGCGACATGAACTCAGTCAAGCCACGGGCACATACCAGGCATTCCGAAAATAGCATTCATAATAGCTGACGACACACACTGAGTAGGCGTCTGAAATGAAGCGAAATAGTCTTACAATTCAGGTTCAAACGTTTCAGGACCTACAAAGTTTAGCCCGCGACAACCCTGTCTCGCAACAAGGAACACACCAGGAAGATAAGGTTCGCTAGAAAATTGAAGATGAAATATATCACTCCTTGTTTCACGAGCGTCTTCCATAGCGTAGAAGACGATGGCATCCTCAAAAGTCCAACAACGGTAAAGATCAAAAGTGCCAAATCATATAACATGGCTACACCCGGGGTACTGATCATCACATATCCATGGATCATAAATGCGATATGCGTACCATATATGATCATCGCACTAGTATATACGGGATTGACAAAATTGATCACGCACACCCCGTTTATGGGAGATGCACGAGCGGTTGCCAGGACTAAGAATAATCGAATCAATCACACTAGAGGGTAGCAAATACGCACAGAGTGTGAGCAATGTCCAATGGCCTAGTGATAGGAGGACTAGCAAAGGCGCAGCAGGTAACTGGTCTTCCAAATCAGCCACCTGCATATATATCATGAGATCGAGATAGTACGAGAGATAATTATGGGCGTGCGTTCTGATCATCAGGTTTGTTGTGGAGCAGCCGATGGCGACGTTTGTCCAGAACTGGATGATATGACGGTAAATCAGCAACCTAGTGGGTACTCCCGTGCTCACTATGACTGCAAAATTCATGCCTAAATCGAGGTAAATCTCATCGGCGAAGATCAAGTCCACAAAACACTCACTCTGACAATCAACGCTTGTGTAGAAGGGACTAGATTGTATCGCACTGAAAAGAGATGTCAGCACGCTTGTCGTTTTCTCTCTGTTGGCTCACTGTAAAATGATTGCAATCAAGAAGCTGAATCTGGCGGTAATGTACGAGAGCTGGGTATGTGTAAGTAGTAAGCATCCACCACTTCCCCGAAAATGCGCACCAAAGGCCATCGAAATGGAAGCTGCCTCCGAAGTAATGCTATCTCCATGTATGAGGAACGTATATATTCCCAGCTACGGAGGTAGACGCAGGCTAATTAGTACCACATTCGAGAGCATTACAATGCGCAGCACTCACCCGTATAAGCCAAGGATAACATACAACAACTGTACTAACAGTATCCCCAATTTCGCTTCGAGGTCAGGATCGTTCCAGTTCACCATAGTGAGAATTGGATGGAAATGGAAGATATACGTTGAGAGCGTTGCGGGAATGACACCCTGTTGACTAGAAAATCTCCGGCTTATTAGGACGACGTGCGGAGTAGGTACATACATACAAGTCTCCCACACCAATGGTTTCAACCCTGTGGAGCCTCTGCGGTAGCCAATCATAATGATACAGGCACTCGGGATACCCATGTCTTCACACTTGCGACCCTTCGTCTACCTTGACAATAGGCAAGCAGGGGTTGCATCCCTGAGGAGGGTTTTAATAATGCGAGTCGGGATGGCATAATATTCACACAGGTAGATGACATTGACTTGACATTTGAGCTAGGCAAGGCCTGGAATGACACGCCTCAATGATGTAATGACACACTCACTTAAATCGATAAAAATTGAGTAACGATATACATGGGTTAATAATCCTCACTTACCTGATATCAATAGGCAACCTACTCAAGTTCTTATGCCTTCAGCTCGCGTATAAAATCCACATTAATCATTGACTTGAAGATATGGTCTTGCAGTCCTCCCAAACACGAATCTTTGTAGATCAAGACGCAATCAATTTCCGTTCCGGGTTGAATTGGTATGATACACACCTCCACTCAGGCAGTACTCGAGCGAGTACTAGAAATAAATTCAGAAATATTTTGGAGAAGGCTGGGCTTTACGCAATTGCCTCCAAGTTATAGTTGCTTGTCTCCTTCAGTAGTGCAGCAGGAGTGGAGATCCCACCTGTAGTGACTCGGATGTTGGGGGTGAGTAATTGTCCGGAGCGTCTATGAAATACAAGCCACGTGAAAGGCAACGAAGCAGTATCAAAACACAGCAATGTACTCACGATCTTCCACCAAGACCACTTTCGTGCTCAGTGCTCAAGACGATCAGCCTCGACCGAGATAACAGAGTAGTTCATCGTTCCAATCAAAACACCTGTTAAAGAATTTGACCATGAATCGATACTTTCATGTCGACTTTCATCGACTCATAGGGAAAAGATAGACATGTTTAGCCATACGTCGAATCTGAAATACAAATCCTCTCATGAAACTACGTAGGGACGGTGTAGTACTTGTGGTGACTCTGAACAAATACTCTCAGAGGCTTCAGCCACAGACGGGGACCTGAACGCACAACTGAACCACCGTACACGCATCTCAAACAAAGAACTTTTACCATGGCACGGTGACGGTGAGGTCAGTCGTCACAGGATGCACTTTAGCCGACGAAGTATTGTCACTATTTGTCATGAATCAGACTGGTGATACATACAGATGAGAAAAAAGGGAAAAACCTTTCATAATCGGACGAAGGACGGAGAAGCGAGAGAACCACTTGGTTAGATGCAATCGTGCTGCAAATAAAAGTAGGTCATGCGTCGAAACCGGAAGTCGTAATGAGAGTCCTGACCAAATGCATGCCGCTTTCGAAAGGTCAGCGATATGAACTCAGTCAAGCCACGGGCACATACCAGGCATTCCGAACATAACATTCATGATAGCTGACGATACAGACTGAGTAGGCGTTTACAATGCAACGAAACAGTCCTACGATTCAGGTTCAAACGATTCAGGACCTACAAAGTTTAGCCCGCGACAACCCTGTCTCGCAACAAGGAACACACCAATAGGATAAGGTTCGCTAGAAAATTGAAGATGAAATATATCACCCCTTGTTTCACAAGCGTCTTCCATAGCGTAGAAGACGATGGTATCCTCGATAGTCCAATAACGGTAAAGACCAAAAGTGCCAAATCATATAACATGGCTACACCCGGGGTGCTGATCATCACATATCCATTGATCATAAATACGCCATGCGTACCATATATGATCACCGCACTAGCATATGCGGGATTGACAGAATTGATCACGCACACCCCATTTATGGTGGATGCACGAACGGTTACCAAGACTAAAAATAATTAAATCAACCACACTAGAGAGTAGCAAATACGCACAGAGAGTGAGCAATGACCAATGACCTAGTGATAAGAGGACTAGCAAAAGGCGCAGCAGGTAACTGGTCTTCCAAATCAGCCACCTGCATATATATCATGAGATCGAGATAGTACGAGAGATAAATATGGGCGTGCGTTCTGATCATCAGGTTTGTTGTGGAGCAGTAGATGGCAACGTTTGTCGAGAACTGGATGATATGACATTAAATCAGCAACCCGGTAGGTGCTCCAGTACTCACCAGGATCATAAAATTCATGCCTAAATCGAGGTAAGCCTCATCGACGAAGATCAAAGTCTACAAAACACTCACTCTGACAATCAATTCTTGTGTAGAAGGGACTAGATTGCGTCGCGCTGACAAGGGATGTCAGTACGCTTGTTGTTTTCTCTCTGTTGGCTCACTGTAAAATAGTCACAATCAAGAAGCTGAATCTGGCGGTAATGTACGAGAGCTGGGCATGTGTAAGTAGCGTCCACCACTTCCTCAAGAATGCGCACCAAAGGCCATCGAAATGGAAGCTGCCTCCGAAGTAGTGCTATCTCCACGTGTGAGGAGCGTATATATTCCCAGCTACGGCAGTAGACGCAGGCTAATTGGTACCCACGTGTAAGAGCATTACAACGCGCAGCACTCACCCGTATAAGCCAAGGATAGCATACAACAACTGTACTAACAGTATCCCCAATTTCGCTTCGAGGTCAGGATCGTTCCAGTTCACCATAGTGAGAATTGGGTGGAAATGGAAGATATACGTTGAGAGCGTTGCGGGAATGACACCCTGTTGACTAGAAAATCTCCGGCTTATTAGGACGGCGTGCGGAGTAGGTACATACATACAAGTCTCCCACATCAATGGTTTCAACCCTGTGGAGCCTCTGCGGTAGCCAATCATAATGATACAGGCACTCGGGATACCCATGTCTTCACACTTGCGACCCTTCGTCTACCTTGACAATAGGCAAGCAGGGGTTGCATCCCTGAGGAGGGTTTTAATAATGCGAGTCGGGATGGCATAATATTCACACAGGTAGATGACATTGACTTGACATTCAAGTTTGAGCCAGGCAAGGCGTGGATCGGCATGCCTCAATGATGTCATGACACACTCACTTAAATCGATAAAAATTGAGTAACGATATACATGGGTTAATAATCCTCACTTACCTGATATCAATAGGCGACCTACTCAAGTTCTTATGCCTTCTGTTGAGAGGTGATCCGTCAGAGCACTGAGCCGGTTCCAGATAGATATATCTAACGGTTCCAGTTCTATGTACCTTAGCTGCCACTGTTACTGACTGTCATCCACCCTAGTTACTGACCATTTTTCTCTTTGCTACTTAAGGATGGCTAGACGCTACACCCGCACCTCAGTCTTTCTTCCATTGACTGAGGTGCGTATACCATTCACATTATACTATACATGATACTTACTAGCGCCCTACAGACTCGCGTTACCTTAGGTTAGCATACATGAACTAGTCTTTCTTCCATTGACTGAGACTCGCGTTACCTTAGTTCTCGCTCTCTAACAGGTTATGAGCCCTGCCTAAAGGGTAGCGCCATCTTCTCCTCAAAATCTCTCATTCCCGCCGATAATACTCGGCTCTGACGTTACCATGTCGTCTTCGGACTCCCTTCCCAAAACTGAACGATATCCGCATGAGAAGCTCACCCTCGACGGATCCAACTATTCTCAATGGGCCACTGGCTTTAAAATGTGGTCCGGCGGCATTGGGCTATGGCCATATGTCAACGGCGACGAGAAGGAGCCATCCCCCCCAGCCACACTCACGGACGTGGATCAAAACATCATTCGCGCAGAGAAACACGCTGAACGAGTACAAGTCTATAAACAACGCCGACTTCTCGCCCTCAGCGCTATGTCCACGGCGATTGATGCGCAGGACTTCGTCCACCTCCGCGATATAGATGACCCGCACATGGCGTGGATTGCTCTAGAAAAGAAGTACCTTCCCCAAAAGGCTATTCGATTCAATCAATACCTGGACCGCCTGTTCACCATTCCCAAGGCGCATGATAGTTCCTCCATCGCCCAAACTATGCAAACCCTCACCGTGCTAAAATCCGACCTTGCAGCTCTCTCTGTCACCACAGCAGTCGCACCCTCCACTTCCAGTGTCGTTACAACTGCGG
Source organism: Suillus subalutaceus (assembly GCF_016647625.1). Classification (NCBI taxonomy): domain Eukaryota; kingdom Fungi; phylum Basidiomycota; class Agaricomycetes; order Boletales; family Suillaceae; genus Suillus; species Suillus subalutaceus. The sequence continues at coordinate 25,388 of NW_024540343.1, forward strand.
CAAAGGACGAGTACAAGATCCCGGACGCGATCTTCGTGCACGTCCTGTTGCGCACCCTACCTGACTACTACGACCCCCTTCGTCAAAACCCTCGTCAACAGCGATACTTCGCTGGACTTCAGCGATGTCGTAACCGCCTGAAGACTCAGGAATTACACCGCGCTGGAACCAGTGGCAGTGACCATGTGGCCATGCTGTCTGGACATCGAGGAGGAAACTCCTCCAACCCCAAGACCAGCGATCGTGTCCCGCCGAAAGGTTTTGATGAGACAAAAGGAGATGGGTGGATAGTAGGATGGCGACCTAAGTGCGGCCATTGTCAAAAGGCCGGCCATGTCTGGGTACAGTGTCGCGCACGGCTCTCTAAGGACGACAAAACTCCAAAGTCAGCACCTCGTCCTTCCTCCCCTGCCACAACCGCCGCTAACCCGGTGCCCTCCCTGCCAGACCCAACTGACGAGTCTACCATACCACCTCCATTCGTCCTTACGCTGAAGGATCACTCAGCCAGTATCTCATCAGCCCTTGCTTTACCGGCTGGGTCCTTCCACGTAGACTCTGCCTCGACGGCTCACATGGAGCCTGAAATATCACGCTTTTCTCACTATACGAAACTGCGTGAACCTATCCGTGTGACCTTAGCTGATGAGCATGTGGTGTTAGCTCCAGGATGGGGTAAAGTGAAACTTGTACTGCGGTTTGGTGATTCGTTGACTGGAACACGAGCTCGAGTTCCTGCATGTCCCCGATTTGCGCTGTACGCTCATTTCGGTATCCACCCTCGCCTCTGCTCGTATATCCTTCGCGACTACTTCTGAAGGAGGAACGCTGCGCTCTAACAACGGCAATGGGCCATACATCGCCCACGTGCACCAGAAAGACGGATTGTATCTGCTGGATGCAACGTACCATACGGTTGATTCCACCCCTGCACGCGCAATGCTCACAAAGTCCATGCCTCCATCTCTTAATACGTGGCATCGTCGCCTTGGGCATGCTGGTTTTTCGACCATTATGAAGGCCACGGGACATGTCAGCGGGATGAACATCGATGAGACCACCCTGCATCATGACGTCGGCGGCGCCGACACGATACATTGCGTGTCCTGCGTTATGGGAAAACATAAACGGCTTCCCTTTCCTACCATCGCACGCCGCGCTAAAGCGACAGCTGACCTCATTCACTCTGACGTTTGGGGACCGGTCAACATCACCTCCTCTACCGGTGATCACTACTTTGTGGTGTTCACTGATGACTACACAAGGTACTCCGTAGTTTACTTGATGCGTGCCAAATCCGAGGTCTTTGATCGTTTCCGGAATTTTATCCCCTGGATAGAAACACAATCTGGGGGGCGCGTCAAACGGCTTCGCAGTGACAACGGAGGCGAGTACATGTCGAGGGAGTTTCTGGCCTACCTTGGGGAACATGGCATTGAGCATGAGACCACCATGCCCTACACTCCCCAACAGAATGGCGTCGCGGAACGCGGACACCAAACCATCGTCACCCGTGCACTCAGTTCGCACCACCTGAGCGGTTTCCCGCGTTCGTTCTGGGGCTGGGCGATTCTTAACTCAGCCCACATCAAGAACATGCTCCCTTCCTCATCTCTCGCTGGTCGCACACCCTTTGAGGCGTTCTATGGTCGCAAGCCGGATGTTGGCTACCTTCGTCCATTCGGTTGCCTTGCCTATGCGCACATACCAGAGGACACTCGTCGCAAGTACGACTTTGTCTCTCGTCGCTGCTTCCTACTCGGCCATGTGCGGAATGCAGGCTACACTCTCTGGGATCCCTCTACCAAACGCGTCGTGCGTTCCCGTCACGTCCACTTCGATGAACACGTATTCTACGGGGATCCTGCTTCCTCACCCCTCGCTCCTCTCCTTCTTGACTCGGCGGATCTCCCTGGTGCCACTTCATCAGGTGGGAGGTGTCACTCAGCCAGTGGGAGCACAGGCTGGTGAGCCACCGCTATTGACCCCTGCTGACTGCGTACCACAGGTGTCAGTGGGAGAACGTGACAACCCACCTGACCATAACGATCCGCCAACAATCCCTGGCCCAACCGAACAGGCAACACTGCTTATCCCCCCACAGCAACCTCCAGTACCTCCTCCTCCTGCACCTCCTTCAGATGTTCCGCGTCGCAGCACTCGTTCACGCCAACCGGTACAAGCAGGTCATATCGCACCCTCTGGGACCAGCGCAATGGCCATACCAACGCGACGAGTTCCCGTCGCCGAACGCTGGACATATGTACCAGAGTCCTCGACCAGTCAGCACGACAACGACAGTACCGAATCCGCAATGCACACAGCTACCGAACCTCCCAAACGCTCAAACATAATCATACCCGAAACCATCAACAAAGCTCGGTCATTACCTGAGTGGCCTCAATGGTCAGACGCCTGCAAATCTGAGCTGCAGTCAATGCAGGACCTCAAAACTCACAAACTCACGCCACTCCCAGAAGGACGCAAAGCGATTGGTTCGAGATGGGTATTCACGGTAAAAACTGACGAAGAAGGCAACATCACACGTCACAAGGCACGCCTCGTTGCGCAGGGATACACGCAAGTCGAGGGGATCGACTATACAGAAACGTTCGCGGCTGTCGCCAAGTACGACACGGTTCGTATTCTCCTCGCCCTCGCGGCGAAATTCGACCTTGAACTAGACCAGATGGACGTACGTACTGCCTTCCTCAACGCTGACCTCAAGGAGGACATCTACCTCAAGCAACCGGCTGGTTTTGAAGACCCTGAACATCCGGACCTGGGTGTGGAAGCTGGAGAAAGCGCTTTATGGGTTGAAGCAGGCAGGGTATGAGTGGAACCAGACGCTGGATGAGTACTTGCGGATAGAGGGGTTCAGATTCGTAAGGAGCGAAGCTGACCACAGTCTATATGTCCTCCACGAGGGGGACAAAGTCATATGGCTAGTCGTCTACGTCGACGACATGCTCGCAGCGTCGAACTCTCGCGATTACCTGGACAAGTTCAAGACAGAGCTAAAGCGACGCTTCGACTTATCAGATCTCGGTCCCGCTCGCCACTTCCTTGGCATGCACATTACGCGCGACCGAGAGAAGAGGCTCCTCACCATTAGCCAGAAGGCTTACCTTGAGAAGATTCTCAAGAACGCCGGCATGACACTGTGCAATCCCGTCAGTACGCCTATGACACCTGGAGTAACCTTGCAGAAGGCCACTCGCCCCCCAACGAGTGAAGAAGCGGACGCCATTGCGTCAATCCCATATCGCCGAACTATCGGGGAACTCAACTACGCTATGCGAACCACTCGCCCCGACATCGCTTACCCAGTTTCATGCCTCTCCCGATACATGGAGAATCCCAGTATCGACCATCATCGTCAACTCAAACATCTTCTCCGGTACATTCGTGGAACTACGGATTTAGTACTTATCTTCGGCTCGTCAAACGAGGGACTCGTTGGGCACTCGGATTCGGACTATGCTGCAGATCGGGACGATAGCAAGTCCACCAGCGCTTATGTTTATCAACTCTTCGGAGGGCCCATTAGTTGGAAGTCGCAGAAGCAATCTGTGGTCGCTACCCTCGACCACGGAAGCCGAATATATCGGTCTATCGAACGCTTCACGCGAGGCCTTATATCTGATCCAGCTTCTACATGACTTCCGCCTCGACCCTGAACTCTACGACCCCGCACTCCTATATGGAGACAACCAGTCCAGTATTGCACTCTCGAAGAATCCAAGGTTCCACGAAAGAGCCAAGCACATTCACGTCCACTACCATCTCATCCGTGACCTCGTCGACACAAACAAGATCGAACTCCAGTACAAATCCACCTCAGAGATGATTGCTGATAGTCTAACGAAGGCGTTACCCTCGCCCAGCTGGGGTCCAGCATCGGGAAAACATGGGACTACGTCGTCAAGACCTGCCAGGCGCTCTGACGAGTGGGAGTGTTGAGAGGTGATCCGTCAGAGCACTGAGCCGGTTCCAGATAGATATATCTAACGGTTCCAGTTCTATGTACCTTAGCTGCCACTGTTACTGACTGTCATCCACCCTAGTTACTGACCATTTTTCTCTTTGCTACTTAAGGATGGCTAGACGCTACACCCGCACCTCAGTCTTTCTTCCATTGACTGAGGTGCGTATACCATTCACATTATACTATACATGATACTTACTAGCGCCCTACAGACTCGCGTTACCTTAGGTTAGCATACATGAACTAGTCTTTCTTCCATTGACTGAGACTCGCGTTACCTTAGTTCTCGCTCTCTAACACCTTCTTCCTAGATGTAACTATCAATATGGCTGTCACCGTTACAGTAGTCAAAACTCACGTTGACCCTTCAGCTCGCGTATAAAATCCACATTAATCATTGGCTTGGAGATATGGTCTTGTAGCCCTCCCAAACATGAATCTTTGTAGATCAAGACGCAATCGATTTCCGTTCCGGGTTGAATTGGTATGATACACACCTCCACTCAAGCTGTACTCGAGCGAGTAGAAATAAATTCAGAAATCTTTTGGAGAAGGCTGGGCTTTACGCAGTTGCCTTCAAGGTATAGTTGTCTATCTCCTTCGTTACTACAGCAGAAGTGGAGATCCCACCTGTAGTGATGTTGGGGGTGAGTAATTGTCCGGAGCGTCTATGAAATACAAGCCACGTGAAAGGCAACGAAGCAGTATCAAAACACACAGCAATGTACTCACGATCTTTCACCAAGACCACCTTCGTGCTCACTGCTCAAGATGATCAGCCTCGACCTGGATAACAGAGTAGTTCATCGTTCCAATCAAAACACCTGTTAAAGAATTTGACCATGAATCGATACTTTCATGTCAACTTTCATCGGCTCATAGAGAAAAGATAGACAAGTTTAGCCATACGTCGAGACTGAAATATGAATCCTCTGATGAAACTAAATAGGGACGATGTAGTGCTTAGGGTAATTCTAAACAAATAATCTCTTAGGCTTCAGTCGCGGATGGGGACCTGAACGCACAATGAATCACCGCACACGCATCTCGAACAAAGAACTTTTACCATGGCACCGTGACGGTGAGGTTAGTTGTTAGAGGATGCACTTTAGCCGACGAGTTGTTGTCACTATTTATCACGAATGAGACTGGTGATACATGCAGAAAAAAAGGAAAACCTTTCACAATTGGATGAAGGACGGAGAAGCCAGAGGACCACTTGGTTAGATGCAATCGTGCTGCAAATAAAATTAGGTCATGCGTCGAAACCGGAAGTCGTAATGAGAGTCCTGACCAGATGCATGCCGCTTTGGAAAGGTCAGCGACATGAACTCAGTCAAACCACAGGCACATACCAGGCGTTCCGAAAATAACATTCATAATAACTGACGACACGGACTAAGTAGGCTTTTGCAATACAGCGAAACAGTCTTACGATTCAGGTTCAAACGATTCAGGACCTACAAATTTTAGCCCGCGATAACCCTGTAGAGAAACAAGGAACACACCAGTAAAATAAGGTTCGCTAGAAAATTGAAGATGAAATATATCACCCCTTGTTTCATGAGCGTCTTCCATAGCGGGGAAGACGATGGCAATGGCATCCTCAAAAGTCCAATAACGGTAAAGACCAAAAGTGCTAAATCATACAACATGACTACACCCGAGGTACACATCATCACGTATCCACTGATCATAAATGCGAAATGCGTACTATATATGACCAACACATTAGCATATGCGGGATTGACAAAGTGGGTCACGCACACCCCGTTTTGGGTGGACGCACGAGCGGTTGCCAGGACTAAACATGGTCAAATCAATCACACCAGAGGGTAGAAAATACGCACGGAGAGTGAGCACTGTCCAATGACCTAGTGATAACAGGACTAGCAAACAGCGCAGCACGCGACTGGTCTTCCAAATCAGCCACCTGCACATACATATTATGAGATCGAGTATGGTACGAGAGATAAACATGGGCGTGCGTTCTGATCATCAGGTTTGTTGTGGAGCAGCAGACGGCGACATTTGTCCAGAACTGGATGATATGACGGTAAATCAGCAACCTAGTAGGTACTCCCGTGCTCACTATGATTGCAAAATTTATGCCTAAATCGAGGTAAGCCTCATCGACGAAGATCAAGTCTACAAAATACTCACTCTGACAATAAACGCTTGTGTAGAAGGGACTTGATTGCGTCGCACTGACAAAGGATGTCAGTACGCTTGTCGTTTTCTCTCTGTTGGCTCACTGTAAAATGACCGCAATCAAGAAGCTGAATCTGGCGGTAATGTACGAGAGCTGGGCATCTGTAAGTAGCAAGCGTCCACCACTTCCTCGAGAATGCGCACCAAAGGCCATCGAAATGGAAGCTGCCTCCGAAGTAATGCTATCTCCACATGTGAGGAGCGTATATATTCCCAGCTACAGACACAGACACAAGCTAATTGGTAACACATGTAAGACTGTTACAACGTGTAGCACTCACCCATATAGGCCAAGGATAGCATACAACAACTGTACTGAAACCACCTCCAATTTCGCTTCGAGGTCAGGATCGTTCCAGTCCACCATAGTGAGAATATGGTAGAAATGGAATATATACGTTGAGAGCGTTGCGGGAATGACACCCTGTTGACTAGAAAATCTCCGGCTTATTAGGACAACGAGCGGAGTAGGTACATACATACAAGTCTCCCACATCAACGTTTCCACCCTGTTGCTGTACAAGCAATCAGGAGTCAGGATACCCATGTATTCACACTTGCGACCCTTCACCTACCTTGGCCTTGGCGCCACAATAAATGCGTGTCAGTTGAAAGTCAAAGATGTAATACTAATACAGTTGCACCTTGAGGTGCCTCCGTAAATGCCATTATGCCATAGACCGCGTGCAACTAGCAGAGAACCTTGGTGGTGGCACCCATGTCAGTTTGAGCGTCAAAAGCAGGATCATTGCAAAAATAACGAGTTTGTTGAAATTGTCAGGTAACTGGTTTTTTTATTACTTAAAAGCAAGCAGGGCCCATTACATCGCTGAGGAGTTTTTTTAGTAATGTGTAGGGATGGCATGACAGTCACACAGGTACTACCGTAGATGCCAGAATTTCAAGTTGACTTGACATTTGACCCAGGGTAGAAGTGAATTCAATGGCACCCCTCAATGACTCACTCACTTAATCTGATAACAATTGGTAACGACACATATGGGTTGATAATAAAAGTGACAGCTTGAGTAGTTGCCTATTGGTATCAGGTAAGTGAGAATTACGATAGCCAAAACTCACCTTGACCCTTCAGCTCGCGTCTACAATCCACATTGATCATTGACCTGGAGACACGGTCCTGCAGCCCTCTCAAACATGAGTCTCTGTGCCTCAAGACGCAATCGATTTCCGTTCCGGGTCGAATTGGTATAATACTAAGCGGTACTTGAGCGAGTAAGAACGAATTCGGGAAATGAATGGATTTTACGTAGTTGCCTCCGAGGTATAGTTGCTTGTCTCCTTCGGTACTGTAGCAGAAGCGGAAGTTGCACGTTTTCCTACCTCGGGTAGTGATGTTGGGGATGAGTGATTGCCCTGAGCCGGAGCGTCTATGAAACACAAGCCACGTGCAAAACAACAAAGCGCCGCAGTGTACAAACACACAGCAACTTGGCACCCACTCGGATTCTCCACCAAGACTACCTCCGTGCTCACTGCTCAAGACGATCAGCCTCCACCAGGATGGTAGAGTAGTTCATCATTCCAATCAAAACATCTGTTAAAGAATTTGATCATGAATCGATACTTTCATGTCGACCTTTCATCGACTCATAGAGACAAGATAAACAAGTTTAGCCATACATGGAAGCCGAAATAACCTCTCATGAAACTACATAGGGACCTGATAGGGACAGTATAGTATTTGGATAAATACTCTCTTAGGCTTCAGCCACCGACGGGGACCTGAACGCACAATGAACGTTAACCACTGTAGATGCATGTCAATCAAAGAACCTTTACCATGGCACCGCGACGTCAGTTGTCAGAGGATGCACTTTAGCCGACGAGGTGCTGTCACTATTTGTCACGAATGAGACCTGGTGACACATACAGATGAAAAAAAGGAAAAAACCTTTCATGACTGGATGAAGGATGGAGAAGCGAGAGGACCACTTGGTTAGATGCAATCGTGCTGCAAATGAAAGTAGGTCATGCGCCTAAATCGGAAATCGTAACGAGAGTCCTGACCAGATGCATGCCGCTGTCGAAAGGTCAGCGACATGAACTCAGTCAAACCACGGGCACATACCAGGCGTTCCGAAAATAGCATTCATGATAGCTGATGATACAGAGTGAGTACGTGTTTAGAATGCAGCGAAACAGTCTTACGATTCAGGTTTAAACGAGTCAGGGTCTGCAAAGTTTAGTCTGCGACAACCCTGTCTCGTAACAAGGAACGCACCAGTAGGATAGGTTCGCTAGAAAATTGAAGATGAAAAATACTACCCCTTGTTTCACGAGCGCCTTCCATAGCGTAGAAGACGATGGCATCTTCAATAGTCCAATAACTGTAAAGACCAAAAGTGACAAATCATACAACATGACTACACCCGAGGTACTCATCATTGCGTATCCATTGATCATAAATGCGACATGCGTACCATATATGACCACTGCACTAGCATATGCGGGATTGACAAATTTGATCATGCACACCCCGTTTATGGTGGATGAACGAGCGGATGCCAGGACTAAAAATAGTCAAATCAATCATACCAGAGGGCAGCAAATACGCACAGAGAGTGAGCAATGTCCAATAACCTAGTGATGAGAGGACTAGCAAGAGGCGCCAGTACGCGACTGGTCTTCCAAATCACCCACCTGCACATATATGTCATGAGATCGAATATGGTACGAGAAATAAATATGGGCGTGCGTTCTGATCATCAGGTTCGTTGAGGAGCAGCCGATGGCAACGTTTGTCCAGAACTAGATGATATGAAGGTAAATTAGCAACATAGTAGGTGCTCCCGTGCTCACCATGATCACAAAATTCATGCCTAAAAGCCAGGTAAGTCTCGTCGACGAAGATCAGATTCTACAAAACACTCACCCTGACAATCAACGATTGTGTAGAAGGGACTAGATCGCATCGCACTGACAAAGGATTTCAGTACGCTTATCGTTTTCTCTCTGTTGACTCACAGTAAAATGGTCGCAATCAGGAAGCTTAACCTGGCAGTAATGTACGAGACCTGGGCATGTGTAAGTGGCAAACGTCCACCACTTGCTCGAGAATGCACACCAAAGGCCATCGAAATGGAAGCTGCCTCCGAAGTAGCGCTATCTCCACGTGTGAGGAGCGTATATATTCCCAGCTACAGACGCAGACGCAGGCTAATTGGTACCACGTTTAAGAGCATTACAACGCGCAGCACTTACCTATATAAGCCAAAGATAGCATACAACAACTGTACTGAAACCACCTCCAATTTCGCTTCGAGGTCAGGATCGTTCCAGTCCACCATAGTGAGAATTGAGTAGAAGTGGAATATGTGCGTTGAGGGTGTTGCGGGAATGACACCCTATCGACTAGAAAATCTCCGGCTTATTAGGACGACGAGCGGAGTAGGTACATACATACAAGTCTCCCACATCAACGTTTTCGACCCTATGGAGCCTCTGCGGGAGCCAATCATCAATGAGACCAAGGATACCCGTGCCTTCGCAACATGCAACCCTTCACCTACTTGGCCTTGGCGCCATTACAACCACCACGATAAATGCGTGTTAGTTGAAGGTCAAAGATATATAATAAGGGTCAACACCTGGATTTGCCTCCGAAAGTGCCATAGACCGTGTATTCGTAGGAGTTGTGTGTGCAACTAGCAAAGCATCTTGGTGGTAACACCCACGTCCCAGTCTGAGCGTCAAAGGCAGGGTCAATGCAGAAAAATAACAGAGTTTGTTGAGTTGTCAGGCAAATTTCGTTACTTAAAGTAGGGTTGCATCCCTGAGGGGTTTTTAACAATGTGAGTAGGGAGGGCATGTCGTGCACACAGGTAAATGGCATTGACATGACATTTCACTCAGGGTAGACGTGGACTGACACATCTCAATCACTTAATCGCTTAAATCGAGTAACGACATACATGGGCTGATAATTCTCACTTATCTGATACCAATGGGCAATCTACTCGAACTCTTATGCCTTTTTCCTAGATGTGATTATCAACATGGCTGTCACTTTCGTTACAGCAGCCAAAACTCACCTCGACCCTTCAGCTCGCGTCTAAAATCCACATTAATCATTAACCAGGAGACATGGTCTTGCAGCCCCAAACATGAATCTCTGTACATCAAGACGCGATCGATTTCGGTTTTGGGTTGAATTGGTGTAATACACTCCAGCGATACTTCAGTGAGTAAGAACAAATTCAGAAGTCTTTTGGAGAAGGCCGGATTTTACAGTAGCAGAAGTGGAGTTGCACCTCAGGTAGTGATTTTGAGGGTCAGTAATTGTCTATGAAACACAAGCCACGTGAAAGACAGCGAACCAGTAGTATAAAAGCAAACAGACCTCCACAGCATCGGAAAGGCACCCCGGACGATCTTTCATCAAGACCACCTGCGTGTTCACTGCTCAAGACGATCGGCGTCCACCAGGATGGCAGAACAGTTCATCGTTCCAAAAACACTTGTTAAAGAATTCGATCATGAAGAGATCGTAAAGTCTGACAACATACAGTCTGAGTGAGAGCGGAATGCAGGGCATTTTCATCTGTGGGAGAGTGGTCTTGGGTTCGAAAATTATGTAATGTCACGTTCGATATGGAAACCAATCTGGACATGGACATTCTCATCAAGATGAATCATACATAGGTAGCCCAACTCCATGATTCACGGAAAAAATGTCTTACCGCTACTAGTTCCGCTGAAATGCACATTTACAATTGTTACAGGAAAGGGCCAGACATGATATCAGTTATGGAGACAACTGCCTATGGCATAGGTTACAAGGTCAGACGATCAGTAACTCCATCATAGATATTGCAACACCTCCTAGTGGTGGACTCACACCATTCAATATGTCTATGTTGTCCTGTCACGAGGCCGCGCCTGTGGCGGTATTTGACTGTTGCAAGATTTCGATGAAAAGTTGCTGATGATCCATCCCTGCGAACTTGAACACTTGCGAAATTGCGAATTGAAGGCTTGGATGAGAGATTGGCATGGTTGGATGTGGAGGCGGAGAAATGGTGGTATGATAAGATGCGAAAATCAGGATCCGGAGAAGAACATCGATACGTATCAGCAGTAGCTATGGTATCCTAACGGTGCGAGTCCCGGCCGACTCCGACAACTTCTGTTACGCCCAGGTGTCCTATGCTTGATTCCCAACCTAAATGTTTCACTTACGCGCTTTTCACATTGGTACTTAGCTTTTCAAACTGCGGGACGACGAAGCTACTTGGTTTGCCGCGGATCACTGTTTTTGAATAGGATAATGTTTCTCGGACATTCCCGACGATCTCCCACAATACACTAGCAAGCTCCTTCGCATCATCGCTCTCCAGGCCCATGCTCATAAGCACACCATCACTCCTTCGCGCCCTTGCAGTTTTTTTCCACAAACCTACATCGACGTTGGTCCCCGATACCCACTTTAGTGGGAAGAGGGTTCTATAGAATATAAATATCATGCCGTCCGTCATTTCATGCGTGGAAAATTCGTTCTGGTGGCCGATAATCATGCCAATGGTCATCTGTTGGTCATTGATGGCTGCGCGTTTATATCTCATATGTAGATGTAACTCTGCCTGTCGATTCTGGATCTGGATGATTTCCTCCTCACTTACAGCACTGTTCATCGATGAACGAATGTAGGAGGTACCAGAGACCCTGCTGGCCATAGTATACATTGTCCAGATAACTGGCGCCCAATGCATATTTGGTTTGACATTTCACGGTCGAAATTTGCACGACAAATTCGAATTCTATCCAAATACAAATGTGTCGGGGACTGGCGCAGCCGAGCGCCGTTACGATTTGTATGCCGGAATATAGATGTAAAAGATGTCGGCACGAGATAAGCAGGTGTGGATACCCCGTGACATGAATGAGTTCAAATACACGCCACACGATTGAGCGAGCCGTTGCATACCTGGAGATCAGACATTTCTCCAGCGATGACAAGTCACACCACGCATCGAATGCTGCCAGCTTTTGATCCAGTGACCCTCGAGTAACGTTTCGCCTCGCAAAAAACAATATGCTTGTCCTAGAATCGCTTACTGCTTCGTCATGAGTCGTGCGATCAAGGCATCAACGTGATACATAATCTTTATTTGATAAACCAGTCGAGAAGTTGCAGTACAGATCAGTGAAGGTTGCCTCTGTCGCTGGAAAAGATAGGGTGAGCATGCCTCCCAGTTGTCCCAATCAAGTGGCACTGCAGACGTATGATACAAGCTGTTTTACTGTAATGTTTCCGTCAGGAGACAAATATCACAAGCATGCCATCGACGTGGAAGCGCATTCACTCACATTATCGATGCCAGGATGATTCGGGTCAGCGCCCGAAAGGAAGCTGAAGTTTAGTGTAAAAGCCTTGAGAATCCCGTCGCGGAAGCAAGTCAGGAAAGCATGTGAGTGGGTGTATCGTGCATCATTTGCAATCCCCGCAGTGGGGGACGATTCAGCAGATGGTTGGAAATGGTATGAAATAAGGCCTACCTGGAAATTATCGCAGTTCTTGACGAGTAGATGATACACCCCTTCCATGAGCTCTGAATCCTGGAGAAGTATTATAAATACCACGAGACGGGGAGAAAATACTCAGCAAGTATCTCATTCTATCACCGGAAGAGATCCTGACTCGGAGTCTTCGGATGAGTCCAAGACATTGAAACAAACCAGCGGAAACAATGGCACTCGCAGGACCGGTCCCGAAAGAAATATGGAATAGATTTTCCACAGATTGGGGAAAGCTTTGGGGGTTGATGATGAGGCAGGATAGGTTGACCCGGATAAGCCTGGCATGAATTGCGCCTTCAATATTTCAGTAGCCTCGGTGACACGGAAATGAAGCCAAATTACGCCATACTGCATTTGCTGGCCGTCCCTTGCTAATGCCGATCTGCAAGGTCCGGCGTCAGCTCGTTCCGAACCGAAATTAGCACCATGTACGTGACCGGGATGATCAGAGCTTTCCAATAACAAATAAAAAGCGGCTAAGTGAAAATTTCAAATTCTGGCCCATCGATATGAAGATAGCTATAAGGGATATCGCATAGCGATGTACCCACATCGACAACGCCGCTCACAAGGCAAGTCTCCGACTCCATCTCGATTGCACTTTTCTTTCTGCAGCAAGACTCCTTACTTCGAACTCCGTTGCCAGTCTACTGAGTGTCACTTGATATAACTGAGAATGTTCTCGCAATCTAACGAACACTGAATTTCAACTTATCCTCCATCTCCAGAACCCAGGCTGATATACTGATCTGCTCTTTGTGAGTAGATACATTATGATATGTATCTTTGGCTTACTGTGTAACGATCCCATTGGCCCGCGGCAGGTCTTCTTCTCCACAGTCCATAACCTTGCGTTTATTCCCTCGCACGTGTTTGACCGATGACACGTTTCCAGTAACACCGTCTGTGTTCGACGTCATCCTACAATCTCACGAATCAAAGCATTTGGTGCGCGTGTACCAATGGATGTTCTCGAATGAACGTGTACCCAGATGCTGGGGGGAATACCCGTAATGAGATTGTAGGTGTTACGAAGCCGCCCTGTAGGCGAGACAAAGAGATCTGGGCCGAACTGATTGACCTTGTGGGTCACTTGGAGTTACGAGATGTCGATCACTATCTCCGCGTCGTCCCGGAGTGGGAGTGACACCACGTGCGGAGTTATCGCGCTACTGACAGTCATATTGCGACAAAGGTGGCAATGCGATGTCGGTGCAGTTACAGAATCATGGCAGACGTTGGTATAGCCTGGCTGCTAGGGACAGAAAATTAATCGGTCAATGACATTACTGAGGCGACATTTTGACGAGATGGGGGACCGGCAGGGAGCGAAGAAAAGTTGCCGTTCGAAGAGCGTAAGAAGAGAAGGTCGCTGGAAGTGTTGAAAACAGGTTTGTGCGGTGGCAAGAAGTAGAGCGAGAGAGGAATGACGGGGACCTGTAAGGATCCAGACTGGCAAAGGAATAAAATTAAGGTTGCAAGAGCCGGTAGTGAAATTAGACGTAAGGAACTAACAAAAGTCTCCATTCTCCATCTCCACACTAACGTGGGAGTCGGGAGGAGTCGGGGAAGAGCGTGACATATCATACAAGTTCAATTGGATAAGAATCCCCTTGGGGAGTCGGGGAATCCAGAATTGGTCATCATTTCCCACGGCTGCTCCTTCAGCCACAATTACAACCTGGCAACTATTCTTCCTCAACTTCACAATTCACCGCCTTGTTCTGCAAAGATACGGTGTCTTTGTCGCACCGACGCTCCGATCCCGCTTCTCAAATTCCATCTGTGGTGTATACTGACCACGGATCTTGGTCCGTGATGTGTTATCTCGCTGAAGGTATCAATGTTACTGCACGTATCACACTTGGTAAATATGCGGATTCAAATTTTGTGTGTTCGAACCAAGGAATTCGAACGTCTAAAATCCGCTACTGCCTCCACTCCGGTAATACGCCCACTGTATGTGCGCTCAGGCGACATGTGATGATTATCTTGAGGTAATAGTGAAAGACACATGATTCTATTAACACGTACTGGTCGGCAGGGATAAGCGACATGACTTCGTAAGTGTTGCGTTCAGAGTTTTACCAATGTAGGCAGAGATCTGCTGACCCATATATATTGTGACAATTGGTTTGCTTAAATCGGTGTACCAAAAGTGCCCATATTATTGTACTTCTCAACGCCGCCCACCCAACAACGTCCCGCACATTTCACCTCCTCGTCGACGTTGCCCATCATCCCAATATCCCCTGCCTGCCCACTCTAAGCTACTCAACTCTCACGGGTAATTCACCATGCCCTCAAATTTCAGTCTTGGAGCCTGTGCTGCTATATTTTCTTCTATTCTTATGTCGCTATCATTACCGCTGCACTTGTCATCTAGCCCACCGCCCTATAATCACACACAATCATCGCATCATGATCATTCCCTACGCAAAAGTCGGCAATGTCAGGATCTATTGATCCCTTTGACACCTTCTGTCTTGATCCACATCCCAAATCCTACTTCCTATAATCCGCGTAGTGCACATCGCAGGAAGCGGAATACACAGAGCATTCCTATGGTGAACATTGTGCATCATGGAGCAGTAAGGCGATCGACAGTGAGTCAATAACCTGTAGCACTGCGATAAAGTACCCCAACTAATGCAACGATGTTATTCCTAGTTCAACGCATAGCATGCAAGAATAACATAAGGAATCGGTGAAAAATCTCATTGAGGTGAGGGTGGACTTGGAGATTGTCGGCTTTAATTGATCAATTTCTGATGTAGATCATGATGCGGTTTGACGCCGTTCGTAATGGAACCCTGCCCCTTTCTGCCCTTTACGAAAATTTTGACTACTGCGATATCGTTGATATGATTGTATTGCCCAGCTTTTCTTCCCATTGCATTTCTTCATCTTCAGACACGATGTACTTGTATTGCTAAAACATCTTCATATCGCTTCAGACTAGTCATACAAAATCAAGGCTTTTGGTGCTCCGATTTCAAGGTCGTCCCTCAAATTGTTCGTTTCAAACCAGCTGTGGTGTATAATCTCTCCAGTCCCTCAGCAGCACCGTCACCGTAATATCTTGAATTTTTTACTCTGCTCGTTTCTTAACCTTGAACTAATCACAATCACTTGTCACTCATAGAACTACTCTAGTTTGGCCCTTGTTCATGTAATACTCTACAGCTCAGACGAGTACGACCTGGACCAGGACAACCCGGACTCTATTACGTTGTAAGACTAAACCGGCTACGTTTCACGCGATTGACAGGAATAAGAACACTTCCGTCATACTAAACGGATGGATTTAGAACGATATGGTAGGTGCGTAGCGGGAGACATCGGGTTCGACGAAAGGACATCCAGGCCCTATTTGTCACTTGGACTCACCATCTTCGCATACAAGGCCTGAGCTAGGCCTGCCTAGTAAATTGCATTCTGGCCCCTTTCCTAGTTAGTAGTGTCCTGCATAGGTTATTTTACCCCGAATGAATCAAAATTTGATTGTTTTTAAGGTTGCATTCTGGGGTGGTCCCGATTACGCCGGCACTCGCAGTTTCGACTAGCTGGTTTTGATATTGTTTGTCCTCTGAGACATCTGGATCACTTCATTTGAGGGCCCAGCTAGAAGCAAGGCAGGGAATACCACCTGTGTCGTTACTTATTAGTAATGGTGACCTCATCGGATGTTTATTAACTAGGGGCGGCAACCTGTGGTAATTCAGGAGTGATGAATTGATGGTGCCGTGTTACAAGGTACGCGCAGCGTATTACACGTAAAAACATTATTCATGACAAGACCTCGAAAACTTCGTCAGCAGTACTAGTAGTAGGAGCGGTAACAAAAACCTCCTGACTGCGAAGCAACGAACAGGACAAATTTGATACCCATTCGTGCTCATCCAGCCCCCAAGTCAAGTTTCATCAGTGCTTGTTACGGCGTGCGCCCTCCATCGCACCAAACTCCACTCGTCCATCACCTTCGTCCTTCTGATCGAAGGTGCGCTTTTGGCACCCACGCCCTCTGTCATTCTCTCCCAACGCCTGCCTTCCCTCCGCCAAATTCAGCCTACATTATCCTTCCGATAACGCCGGACACGCTGTCACTGACTCACCGAGTTATTCAGCATCGATGTCTCCAACCTTAACCGCATCTCCCCTAGGTATGGAGGATTGTACTGCTTGTATCTTATCGTGATCGCCAGGTATTCCAAAACACGAGCCTGCATTGGTAACTCCTATCAACCATCATCATCCTCGCACTCGCGAACAGCGACAATCAAGTTGTTCGTTTCAGGATCCGTCGTTGAAATTGGACAAGCTTTAAAAAAAAAATAGAGATACGTTTCCTTCATTTTGTTGCTTGGAAATAAATTTTTCTTATGTCTCCTTTTTCAAAAATCGAATTTATTGTCCTTTTGGGATCGAAGACTCTACGTCGGACACTCTTACTCCCGCGAAACTATCTCTCGTTATCTTGCGTGTTGTCTTCCTTAGTTAGAGAGTGGTCAAATTTGCTTGTATTCCCTAAATCACGTTCCGTCTTATGCTATTTCAAGTTGCTAAGTAGGCTAAATAAACACTGTCATTTTCCTGAACTTGAAGTTACTGGGCGACAGCAGGGGGCAGAAGTAAACGTGCGATGGATCATGGCAAGGTGCTTAACCTTGTACACCAGCAGAAAATACCTCACCGAGCGGTGCTAGAGGTATTGACCTCTGCTGTGAGGTAGCCCAGGTACCTTGTTTTCGGGAGTTTCAAGTGGGGAGCCGAAGTACCTCCGAGTCGGAAATGCAACAGTGTACCTACGCTTTCACCTTGACGATGAAAATATACAACAAAATGTGTATAAATAATAAGCTTAGATTATCTATTTATGGGTCCTCGGAACGAGGAATAACTCCGTATCAGACGTGGTGGCACGATAAGCCATATAAAATGGTCAAACCATTACCCACAAATGTACGTACAGCACGCAATGTGTACAGATTAGATACGAGTACATCGCTCACCGGCACCTTCGGACGGTTACCGTGAATTACAATAAGAGATATCTGTACACTACGTGGCTCAAAAGTAGCGTTTTGGATACTAACAATGCCTTGAAAGAGCAGGCAGAAGCCGCGGGTAAAAGAACAGGAGCATAGTTAGGAGAAAAATCAAAGGGTGGAGACATTGGAAAAGGTGGAGTACCGACAGACCAGTGGAAATAAGCGTACAGCGCGCCGAAACAGGAGACTGCCGAGCACAGTGAACTGTGGAGCTCAGGTGGAGTACGCATATGGGAGTCACGCGAATAGTTAGGAGAAAATCAACGATCGAAGGGTAGAAACGCGCATTGGAAAGAGTGGAGTGCAGACGAGGAGATAAGCGCACAGCGCAGCAAAACAGGAGATTGCCGAGCGCACAGTGAGCGGTGGAGTACATTTACTACGAGCTCAGGTGGAGTATGGATTCACGCGAATTGCTTCCGCGGGATCGACTGTTCCGAAAGCATGCTAACTATATATTAGCTCCAGCTTAATGTCCTAGATGCCAGAGGTGACGGTGACCCCTAAGGCCGGCGCCTAAGGCCTAAGGGTGATTGGTGCATGTTTTAAGTTCTGAGCTGAATCAAATAGACCCATCATGATAGCTATTATGACGCTCCGAAGCGAACTTTAATAAATTGCGCGATACACAACATCGAGTGCGCAATACAACATCGATTGCGTGAGATACAACATCGAGTGCGCGATACACCACTGAGTCCAGGATACAATCTGTCATTTTTGTAGCTACTTCTCTCGAAAACAACACGGTCCGTTTGCGGGCGTGACGCTTCGGGTTTCTCCGTTTCGTCCGATGACGTGAGCGACGAACGTCTTTCTTGCTTCTCGATCGCGGTGGCGCAGACCCCCGGAACCGCAGCCGCAGATCGAACGTCGGTCTCAGCCCCGTTCGTCGTCGTCGTCGTCGTTCCATTGGGCCGTTTTCTGCTGTACGTTCTTTGGCTAGGACGATTGCTGACACCCGCCTGCTTTTCCCCAGATCAATATCCCTCTCGCTGTCCTCCACAGCGAGATCGCACGCAGGAACGAGTCAAACGACTCTGCAAGCCCCTCAGGAGGCCTGCACGTGGGCGGAGCGCTCATCCTCGTCGCTGTGTTACTCTCTCTCGGCCTCCTGGTCACCTACCACTGGTGGAGGCCAAAGATCCCTGTCAACTCGTTCTGCAACTGTTGTCCTTGCCTCATTCCCATCTGCCATCGCGACCGTGACGTCGGAATGACGTCCATTACTACTTTGACGCCCTCTCCTGATCTCCGCACCCAGCTCACCACTGCTACAGCAGGGTCTACTGCTGAACATGGGTCTTTCTGGAGCGTGGCTGGCACGGTCGAAAATGTCGATGGGCCATCAGGGTCCCTGCCTCTCCCGCTCCGCTTTCGATCGGATGGAGAGCCAGAAATCGAGCATGTTGAAATGTGAGGCTGTTGTTCCCCTTTCCTTTGCTTTTCGGTGGGCTGAATCCTTGCATCATGCAGCTACAGTATGGCTGGAAAAACCCTGAAGCAAAAGTGTGTCCAACTTGGCCTCCCTACCTCTGGTAACAAGACAGTCCTTCGCGAACGACTGGAGGAATTCAGTCGTAACCGCGATGCATGGGACAGGTGCGTCGGAGCAGTCTGCTCAAAATAATGTTCACTCATCCATCTCCTTCCCAAGGCTCAAACCAGGGGCTCACAAGGCCCACAAGGGCCCGCGAGTGCGTTCGACGAGCAAGCCCAAGGCAGGCAGCCGCCCAAAGCAATCTATGCAGCGCCATGAGCAGCTGCTTGGCACGACAGCATCTGATGCTGCAGCCACTGACGTCAGTCGGTCCAAGGACACACGGACGGCACCAGAAATCAGCGCACTGCTGCCTTGGGTGAGTACTTTCGTGCTCACTCTGGCTTTGTCCCACTGAACTGAATACACTGGCGGGCAGGCTGATACCATCACCAGCATGTATCCGTATGCACTGATGGACGGTATGCCCATGCCAGCAAGCACCCCAAACCCGCCTGCTCTTAGCAGCAACACCACGCCGCAATCTTTCCCTGCTGATGGCCTCTTGGAAGAGGCCATCATCCAGAACGTGGGCACGAGGCTTGTCAAAATTGTTCAAGGTGCCCTCCAGCCAAGCGCTGCTGGTTTGTCTCCATCTGTTCGACCCCAGGTGGCTGAAACGGTGGACATGGTGAGTGGCTATTTCCCCCACATCGCTCCATTCAAACTGACGGTAGCATGTTTGAGCAGGGTGCGAGTGGCGCAGCTACAACTGCCTGCCAACAACCTCCTTTGGAACCAGGCAGCTTGAACAAGCTGCGCATTCTCAATCTCGGGGACGGCACTACTCTCCAACTGGCGGATAACGACATCCCAGATCCCCCTGCTGTCAGCTTCGCCAATGATATACTACGTCTCAATGCAATGTGGGACGACCACACGACGCACTGGAAGAACGAGTCCATCATCACCATTCAAGGCCACCCCATCGCTATCACGTACTGGCCATTGCTCTACCGCTACGGTCATGATCAGCAATGGAAGGGTACGAAAAGCAAGTGGACCGACTGGCGGGTGAGTGCCTCTATCACAACTTCCCTTCCTACTTCTGATCCTCCTTCTGGTTGTGCAGGATGTCATCGAACGCTACAGGCGGGGCACCCCAGATCAATTCTGGGCAGACTTTACGGCTGACAATGGTGAGCGGATGAAATTCACTGCCATTGTCCACAAACTTCGTGATGAGCGCAAGGCAGAACATGCTGCACTGGTGGAGCGTGCTCACCGAGAATTCCATGCCGAATTCGACGACCTTTTCACTTACCGGCGAGGAGGAGAGGAGCATGTGATGACGAAGCCATCTGCCATTGCGAAGAAATACATCAAATTGACGACTGGACTCGTGGTCCGTGACTGACGATGGACAGTAACTAGTAGTAATACCATAGCTTTCTGTGAATAATGATCAATGCTACACGTTCTGTTGACTTGGAGGCTCGGAGTAAGCTTGTGTGTGTGTGTGTTTGTTTGAACACATTGAGGAAAAAAGGGGCCATACTTCAAATAAGGGGCTCTCGCTTCAATCTCACCATCTCCCATATCAACCATAACTACATCGTACACCAGACTCATTCAAACACAGGCAAGGTAGGCCTCATGGATGACAGTACCACGATACTGACAGATCAGAATAGCATCCACAAGCATGTCAACACCAGTCACAAACAACGATACTAAAACTAGAGTGATGGGCGACGGTGATGCAAGTCCAGAGCCCGAACTTATGATGGATGTCGAGATACACGACAGTGATGTTAGGCACTTTGCCCAGCTTGGCTTCGCGCTGTCAGTCAAGGACCTCGCAAAACAACACGGATTTCATGAAAATGCTATTCGGAACGTTTACATGCAACTGAACGGCTATGCAGAGGCAATGGAAGTCATCGAGGAGATGCGGGATGCTGCAGAGGAGAAAGCTGTGGCCGCGATACTGAAAAGAAAGGAGGAGGACATCAAGGAAGAGGAAGAGGAGTAAACATTCAATGCCATCAATACAAGTAGTATCTATGTCCCAGCCCGCTACAATATGACACCTTTGAAGTTCTTCCTCCAGCGTCCGAGTTCAAAAGAGTCCTTGTCGACACCTTCACAATCAGTCTTTGAAGTTCTTCCTCCAGTGTCCATCCAGTCTTTAAAGTTCTTCCTCCGGCGTCCATCAGTCTTTAAAGTTCTTCCTCTGGCGTCCAAGGTCAAAATTGTGCAAGCAGACAATCAGTCTGGAAGATGATGTGCACCAAACCACTCTGAGAAGGGCTTCCTCCAGCGTCCAAGGTCAAAACTGCACAAGAAGACAGTCAGTCTGGAAGATGATGTGCACCAAACCACTCTGAGAAGGGCGCCTACAGTCTTCCTTCCTCGAAAGCAACACCAAAGATGGAGGACAAGGACTTAGGATCTGGGGCCCGAGTTATGAATATTGATACCACAGGGGATCACCATGCTAAGAATCTGCTTCCCGGACCACATGGGTTTTGGCACGATGATAACAGGTATTGGTATACTGCCGTCTCAGCCAGGGACCTACAACAAGATGTTCTGAACCTGGTTCCAGTCCATGGGGAACCCATGCTATTTGCGACAGTTCAGCATATGTTTCACTCCGTGGAATGCCCAGGATTCAGCGTCCAAGGCCAAGAGAGTCCTTGTTGACACCTTGCGTGAACAGACAATCGGTCTTCGAAGTTCCTCCAGCGTCTGAGGCCGAAATAGTCCTTGTTGCTAAGAAAATGCGCTATACAAACAGTGACTGGTAAAATGCAAGGCAAAGAAAGGGAAAATAATGTAATGTAGTACGGACGGCGAGCAGAGTTTAGCCACAGGAACAGCATCTCCCGCACTGAGAGCACTTCACCATCGGCCGTCTGTTAGGGTTCAGGAATTGCTCCCTTGGCTCAGTGGGATCATCATTCGAAGAAATGAGATACTTCACGATTGTCATGTTCGTAAATTCCACACTCCACCCTCCCCACTCGCAGATTCTCCGCAGTGACCAACGCTTCTCGACATGCAGGAACTGGCACCCCCCCCCTCCGGAACGAATGTGTGCCATATGGAGTAGGGTCGATGTCAACATCGAGGAGGTTGTTCCGAAAAAGCTCCAGGAACTGCTCAGAGGACTGACGAGTTGAGCGTGAATCATAGTAAGCTGTCAGACAATTGACATACCATGGGACTATTGGCCTCTGAGATTCGGTCACCTGAAGCAATCTTTCGAAAGAGGTAGCCCGACGTGACTTTCGACTCCTTCAGCCAGGCAGCAAGTGCTCTCACTGGGCAGAGGTGTGCCTCGGACGATGAAAAGGGCCAGAGGTGAAACGGTTTGATGTCTAGGTAAGTGGGCACATCCATGAGTCAATAGTTCACGGTCAAGAGTGGAGTCACATACCGCCATTTTGATGAGTTTTGCGGAAGGGAAGGTGTAGCACTATCTGGGTATCGTGCACGCGAAGATCGTGTACCTGTATCTTCAGAACCTCGTCAAAACGAAGCATGCATATGAATGCCACAGTATAGGCAGCTGACAGAAGCCGCCGTACACGCCCACCACCCCATCGACTCAGGTCATTACCAGAGCCACCACGCACGCGCTCGCCAGGCTGGTAGGCACGAATGGTCCAATTTTCAGGGAGGTGGTTGTAATGATACAGTTTTAGCAATATTTCCTGTCAACTTCGCTAATCAGTCAATTTCAGAGCTGGGGGCACCCAAAAACTCACCGAGGTAATAGCCCGGGCACTGTTTGCAACCTCGCCCGCTTGCACCTATGAAGAAGAGAAGGTGAATCATGCGGGCAAAGGGAGAAGAATAATACTACCTTGCGCCTGCGGAGCGAGCACATGTAGGATGATACCTCGATGGAAATGGAAGGGTTTCCAACCATCAGCCCACCTCCAATATCCGACTCGTGCCATGTCAGATTGCCTAGACCACTAAGCCTCCCAAATGCGTATGTCATGGACGCCCGCATCTTCTGTGCATGCCCATAGGTGCCCCGCTCGACATGAGATGGCTTGGGTGTGCCATCGAGGTTGATTGAGTCACACCTGCCACAGAAACATGTTGACCATCAGCAATTGGTCATACTGGATGGAACCATACCACTCACGCACTCATGATCCAGGCCACGATCAACCACGGTGTATCAGACCGTGGCTTTTTGCTGAAAAAATCTTCGCTCGGCCCCAAGAGATGGAGGCCTCTGAGAAAGGACACACACGAGTTCATCAGCCTGTCAAGGATGAGTGCCACTTTGGCCGTTAACAAGAAAGAACCTCCCGCACCTCTTATATTCGGCATTGGTGCCCTCTGTGACACCCTTTGAGGCCTCCATCAGCGTGGACTGCAATGTCGTATCGATCGAGCTGGTGCCAACTGCGTGACGCGACTCTGAAGTAGTGGACGTGATGTTCGTGTTGCTCTTGCATGGTTCAGCGAGCATAGTCTCTTGTTCCGCAGTGAAGTCCTCGGTGATGTCGTCCATTTCAGGACTGCTGACAGTAGCAGGCATGAGCAGGCCATGCAGACCTGGAAAGCTCTGGACAGCGTCGATGATAGTTGCCATTGTCAGTGGTCAACGTCTGAGTTGAAGAGGGCTGAGACCCCTTTGTTGCCAGGCCAATTTGCAATTTGGCGGGTCTCTGATATGCAAATGCAAACAATCAGCATGCGGGACAGTAGAAGGATGCCTCATGGTTGACATAACAGAGCGAAACTTGATAAGAGAGCTGGACCGTCCTATGACTCACATGCGACCGTCTTAGCGCCCATGAGGACCGTCTTTTTCGTGTCTGGCAGGCTCTGCTTTCCCTCATCCCCCCTGGGCTTTGCAGGCAGTTCTGACCGTCCACCAGAGGTTTCTTTGGCAGAAAAAGACGGTCTCACCTGCGTGACATCGTGAGCCCACATTCTTCCGAGAACAGTGACTCACCAACAGCCCAACGGCACTCGATCGTCATATCAAAATCGGCGGCACTCTGCGAGTCGTCGGCCCTTAGCAAGATTTATTTCAAGTTAGGTGCGTGGCAAGCAAGATCGAAGTCGTGTTACTTACCGTTGCAATTGGTCACCAAATCGCCCCGATCCCACCGGTCCAACGCTCCCGCAGCGGATCCGAACAGAGATGTCACTTAGAGATCTGCAGGAAGGGCCCAAACTTCGGGGGAGCAGAAGAAAGGAAGGTTGACAGCACACTCATGCACCATATAACATGGGACTCACCCTCCGAGCATTGCTCTCTTTTCCCCCACCACTCCATCCTCGAAATCCTGCCAGTGGTATCGATTCTGCAACCACACAGCACACTCCTTTACTACATCCGTCCGTCAGCAAAACACGATGCCTTCGGTGAGTAACGCAAACCACCTACGATTCTCGATTTCCGCCCCTTGCCGTTCCGTGATGCGTGGCGTGTCAGTGTTCCGCGCTAGGCCTAGCGCTCTTGTTTTCTCTTGGGTCCCCCAATAGAACCGGTTGGGGTTGCCAGGGGTTGGCTAGAGAGGGCTGAGCGAGCAAGCAACGGTGGATCCAGATCGGAGGTGCCTTGAGCTGACAGCCCGTATGGCATGGGCCCAGGAGGAGATGGGCGGGTCACGACCAGTAACGATTGGTCACGCGTGACTCGACCGTCGTTTTTCCGGTTTGAAACCATACTTCCAGTAAACTGGACGGCTACAGATATTCGAAGCTGGGCTCGACAATCAAGTATTTGCGAGATCATCAGCTGTATGAGCAACGAGTTTTTGCTGTGATCAAAAGCACTCTGGGGTTTCACAATGTATAACCCATTCCGTTCCATCACAGCTGCTTCCAGTCCTTGCATCTCTTTTGCTTCGCGCAAGTTCCTGCATGCACCATCCCAGTAGTGGTGAACAGGTCCAGATATGAACCGCGGTTTGAACCTGACCGAAGTCTGATTCGAAGTTCCAATAGGAGGAACTGAACCAGCCATTGGTCCGACGGTCTACGGTTCAAGGACTTGCGGGATTCTTGAACTCGTTCCAAACCTCTTCAAACTGATTGTTGTGCGCATGCCGCAGGTACGATGGCAAGAACCCGAGAGAGACGTTAGCTATCAGAAAGGACACCAGTTCGTTCAATCAGACTGGTGTAACTGTATTGAATTCAAGTCAGGATTCGAGAAATTTGTTCTGCGGGACTTGCCGAGACTGACGCCAATTCCCGAAGCGTTGTCTCACGTCTGGGCTTCATTGGAAACGTCTAGGCTCGTGACCAGCCTGGCGTATACTACCACGGATACTCGAGTGGTGTAGCCAGGCTGGTCGATCTCGGAGTGGCGTGGCAGGGCGAAGCGAGGAGTTTGAAATTTAGCAGGTGCCGGTCGTGCCGGTGGTACTCGATCGTATGTAGGACAACTCATGCGTCTACCGTCGTTCATGACGTTCAGACTGTATAATATGTTAGGTTCTAACGTTTAACGATGAGTTCCGTACGACCTTAATCGCTCGCTGCTCAAGATGCGATTGAAGATCTCCCGATGGACTTTACGAGTGCCCTTTCAACGACACAACACCCGCAAGTTCTCGAGGTCTTCTCGCAACTCGATCTTATTTCCCAAGGATCACAACGTCCGATCAACATTCTGATGTTTGTTCTCCTTCACAGCTCGTATCATCTGCATAGCTGACAGAAGAATGCGACCGTAGCAACGGAGTAGTTTCTTGTAACGGCTCTGTCAACAACGTGTCGAGATTAAATGAGAAGAGTAGTTCGGGGGTGACATCTTTGGGCCTCCATTTCAGCGTCAACCTCGTCAACAACCATTGCAATAGCAAGGGGTCGTAAACTGACACGAAGTTGCTTGCTCGCTCGTCGGTGCCCAACACGTTAAGAAATTGCACAAGCGCCTTGCTCCGAAAAAAAACCTTCCCTCCAAGTTGCCATGGAGGGGTCTTTGTGAGATTGAGTGCAACATGAGGTCCATGACTGTCATCCGCAATCCAAGAAGTATCTTGAGGACAGCGAGAATTTTTCCTCGTCCAGGCTGGAAGGATTGACCATCCAAGCCAAAGGTTCAGGCTGCATCATGGGTGGGTATAATGCATGAAATTGTATCATTTGATTGTCCTAGTTAACATTTAGTACTGCTGCTCGATGTGCTATGATCAGTGAGAGGCATACGATACTTTGTACGATGCGAATGAAGGAACTTTGTATGGTCAACGCTGTCCAAATACAATGACTACCCAAAGCGGCACGACCGGCACCTGCCAAATTTCAAACTCCTCGCTTCGCCTGCTAAATCACTCCGAGTTCGACCAGTCTGACTACGTCAAAAAATCTCACCATCTCAAATTGACGCATAGTCAGACTGGTTACGAGTCTAGGAAACGTCGGCGTAGGGCTCTGCCTCATTGAGGAGCCTTGTCTGCCGTTGTCTACAGTGCGATCTTTCACTTTCTATAGCTAACGAGTAGCGCAGGATTTTCACCTTTTGAAAGGACCGTTCACCTTCTCCGTTTCTGCCTCTCGCCACTTAGTGGCACTCACCACAGCCCGAAATCACTCAAGTTTCAAAACCCGTGACTAGGCGGGGCCACTATCGAGTCTGCCTCCATCTACTAAGTTCCCAAGGTCACCTGCATCTAGCTCTTCGCTGCATCAATCAATCTTTATGTCATTCTTGTTTGGTTCCTGGTTCAGGCCTTTGTTGACCGGAAATTAGACCACTGGTAGACCGAACGGACTCTGGTTCAGTCCATGGTTCCGCTTGTTGGGAGAACCTGGCTAGACCCATCCATCACTAGCGCTGATTTACCAAGTGTTCTTCGTCATGTGGCCATACCACCTGACTTGGTAAAGCCCCAACCATCCGATATAATCTTTGCGTGGTATCCGTAACCCTTATATCCCATCTGCCCCTCGTCGTATTGATACCTGGTCTCAGGATTATTTTATCGGCGACGTGAATATTGCCGTCTAATCTCTCGTGCCCTACAGACTACTACCATCTACTTGGTATCTTTTCTAGTGCAATAATTATGCAGCTTCCACTGCCTATACCTTACCACCCTGACCAAACTCGTCCTGCTGTGATATATATAAGTTGATACTAAGTTTTGAAACACAACACTTGTGGGTTGTGTGTGTGTTGTGCACTCCCCGACCGTTGTTTGTGTATTACGCACTTGATGTTATATCGCGCTTTCGATGTTGTGTGTCGCGCACTCGATAGTGTATCGCACAATTCATTAAGTTCGCTTTGGAGCGTCATAAATTATAACATGATTTTACAGTCAAGTTACCTAGAATAGTGGCCATGAAGCGTTTAGAGTTGGTTTTACTCCATGTCAAATAATAAAAATTCAACCGCATCCTCCCCTGCATTCTCAACCTTCAGTACAGCATCCTTTCCCACAAATAGATATGAACCATCTCCCTCCCTGAGCTCGATTATCGGCCCCTCGATTTGAGCACCAACGCGCAATTTGACGCCCTTGGCGTTACCAGGATTGTACCCAGATTTTTGAACGACATGAATATATGCTTTACGCCCTTCAGGACTGCGGCTTGGGTGGAATGCATGCACGAAGGATATACCAGGGTCCATGAGCGACGCATATACGCGAAGCTGCGAGCGAATTGGAGCAGGGCCATCAGCCTCCCTGTCAAGCGAGACTTCAGACGAATTGGAAGGCGCAACGATGAGCCTGAATTGGTTTCGCTTGTCTTCATCAGTAAAATGTCTGCAAGAACCAAACGGTTCATCTAACATGTATAAGTAGGATCGTCAGATATGTCTACCTGGTAAAATATGCGGGTTTGCCTTTGCCTTCTCCGGGACGAGGAGATGCCCATATTTGACAGAAATGTACCTCTTGAGAGCCATGGGATTTCTCAGAGTGAGAGATGCCAGTGCCAGTGGAGGTCATCTGAACGGCACCGCGAGATAGTATTTCGGTGTTGCCCATAGAATCTTGGCTGCACAATGATGTAGTCAGTCAAACATTAAATAACAATCGACAGAATGCTCACTGCTCGAGCGAACCACTGATCACATAGGAGAAAATTTCATATTCTCGATGGCTGTGGGTGCCAAAACCAGTGCGAGGCGCCACGCGGTCCTCGTTCAAGACACGGAGAGAACCAAAAGACTCGTGTTCTGAGTCATGGTAACTGCAAAGTGGTCACATGATCATGTAATGAAGATCAAGGTTAAAGGTCCATACTTGGCGAACGAGAATGTATGAAAAGTTTTGAGCCAGCCATGATCTGCGTGAGCTCGTTCGGTGTTCCTTCGGGGAATCATTTCGATGGATCTGCTGGAAGACATCTTTCCTGCAGTATGATATGGAGCCACGAAGGTTTTCAGCAATAATGGCTTGGTTTGGGCTGCAGTATTCCGGGTAGTAAAGCTGTAGTTCGAAAAGTTGGAGACACTTTCAACGATGAGATTAAGAGAGAAGGAAATGTTGAATAAAAGCGAGCTCCTAGCCTCGAATTTATAATCAGCGGCCACATTGATCGGTACCCATCATGTCTCAGGGGTTACCAATGACTCCCTTTCCTGGTCTTCCTTACCCACACATTCTCACCGCCCTCTTGCTTATTACAGGTCGGGGGAGGTCGGGGGTCATTGGTGATTTAATTGACGATTTGAATGTGACCTAAAGTGCCACATGATTGTTCGAGCCCAGAACACCTGGCATCGGTTACCAATCAGAATCGATAATTCTGCAGGAATCATCCAAAAGCGAGTGCCTTATTCTGTCAGCATCATACCAGCATGTTGCTGTGTCGGTCTACATCTTCCTTTGAAAGTTTAGTCACATGGACTCATAGCCGCAACCTGGTCAGGATCAAACTCACGACACCAAAGCCCTGAAGAACGAAACACCGCATTCAGTCCATGAAGAAGACAGAAGTGGACGGGCTCTATCTGCATATGATCTGGTAGTAATTAATTTATGACACATCTGGGATAGTTTAAAATGATTGTTATCACTCACTATCAGCAACGGTAGCCACGGGTGCCTTCTATCTATAATACTACGTGCCCTGCCTTTGTAGTTGGTCCAAGTTCCGTCAAAAAAAAACTGGCTATTTCGTCAAGCAAAGGACGTCTTCCGCTACATGAACAGAGGGTCTTTATTGGTAAAGAGATCGAGAAACCGGTCTACCCACCAATCTCTAACGTTTTGTTCGAGTTGAGACGCTAGCATCAATAATTATCGCGTTATGGGGCTCTGGCATGCTGTGGTGCTGAAGCCAACGAAACGCCGCTTCGACTCCGGATATATTATGTTTGGCCTGTACGGACACAGATAAGTGATGAAATACGGGTATATGCAGTACTTACCCACCAACGACTCTCGCAATGACTGAAAGGCGATTTCCCACTTTTGGTACTTGCTCGCAATCCTACAGCCATCACAGAACTTTTCTATATCCTAACGGTTTGCCTGGCGTAGGAGATGCAATACTTGTACCTGCAGTCAGCCGCTACTAATAAGAGACGGTGTCAGAAGAAACGTGTAAAGATATCAAGGTAAACTTAGCGTACGCCAGAGAGGACTCCCATAGAATCGAATCCCAAATTTCCGTAACAAGGGAACAGTCTTAACAGAAAGGATAAGTTTGAGAGGTGTACGTGAGATTCTGGAATATCAACTGACTCGGACTCGAACGTTCCTCTCCAGGGCATTGTAAAACCCCTCGTAGACCTTCGGTATGATCCACCCCATTACTCTTGGCAATCGTCACTATCTCTGCCACCTGTTTCAGAACTAAATTAGACAAGTTCAGTATTAGTAACAGCATTAGTGGCGTCACAGCTCACCTGCCTCCAACTGTAAAATGACTCAGGGCCAAATTCATCGCTGGTGTATTCCGCTAATCAGCTAGGGACTCTGTTTAAATTAGAGGCACATGGAAAGGCCTTCCTGATACAGTTCATTTACACCTCGAAGCATTTCATCATAAGATATGCTCCGGTCGGGTACATGCAAGAAACACGCGGATCTTATA
This sequence comes from Suillus subalutaceus, assembly GCF_016647625.1. Classification (NCBI taxonomy): domain Eukaryota; kingdom Fungi; phylum Basidiomycota; class Agaricomycetes; order Boletales; family Suillaceae; genus Suillus; species Suillus subalutaceus. Next base: position 55,698 of record NW_024540343.1, read on the forward strand.
CGGAGCTTGCAAGGGCTGTCAAAGAAGTTTGTGGCCCTCTGAATCTCTGGGGAGAATGATCGCTCGGCTTATAAACTGCAGCCCTGTGAGACCACTAGTGGTGAACATCCACTCCGAAATTACACAAGGGCGACTGACTGACTTGGTGTCTATCGCGGGGGCCCTTGATATCCAGTTGGCCAAAGTACTGCCAGTGCATTTCTCAGATAAGTGCCTCATGAATAGATACGAACATGGGACATACCTCCTCCGAGATACTATCGCCGTAGATCCGTACAGTATCAATTACACATATCCCTTTGCCCACGAAGCAATCTATTGATTTCTGGCACTCCGACAAGTCATGGGTGTGAATTGTGAGTGTTCTTTCGGCACCGAATGCACATGCGCTCTAAAAAACTTTTCAATTAGATTCGTGAATACCGCTGGACGTATATAGATCAAGGGGGTTCGGGTGATCTAAGTCAGTGGTATTCACTGGGATAGTCTCCGGCATGCATACACTGCAGTGTCGATATAACTTGACTGGCCATAACTTGCCTAGCCATAACTTGACTAGCCAACTTGACTAGCCCTAACTTGACTGGCCATATAATACAACATTCCGGCACCTATGAAACATTCAGATGTTTGAAACACACCAGGAAACACTAGTATGTCCAATAGGTTCCAGCGGCCGCCTGAGAGAATTGAACGGACAGAACAAACTGCCGGCACGCAGGAAGTCTCCAGGTATAAATCTGTTAGCTGGGATAGGCTGGGATGTTGTCCGAACTTAGCTCGAACCGGTACCGAGGAATGTGCCATTGGTGGCAGTGTCTGACAATGCGGCTTACCCCAACTTGGGCCAAGGCTTTTTTTCTCTCCTGATCATCGAATGACAGTTCAAATGTACCTGTTCATAAGTTTAATGGAATATAACAGATAACAGATCCGTGTCTTGACATGTTAATCGTACTGACATCGCGGCTACCGGATCATTTACTTTCTGGATTTCACTCAACGGTTGCGACGTCCGACTCTCTGTTTTCCCTACGTCGTTTGCAACGTCACCTTGGTTCCCGCATGCAGTCGCCCCTTTCTTCCCAGGGGTTTATTCTGCTCAGTATCTTGTATGTGTCCGGACTTCAAAGAACAGAGACCGATGTAAACACAAACACATGCACCACAAATAATCAAGGGGCCAGAAACACATGCAAGAAAGGAAAGGATTTCCCGCTGTGCGAAAGCGAGCCAGGTGCCTGAATATCTCTACTTCGATCATTGAGTTGAGGACTTGTGCATGTGAGCACTCATCGCAGGCTCGCAAGCCCTGGAATGAGGAGATACGTGTTTCCGCAAATAATTACCGAGGGTATATGACAAGGGGTATAACTGAGTAATATACAAAAACAAACAGTGAAAGAGTGGTAGCGATGTGGGGAGGCTAGACAAATAGATACATTCATGAGTACCGACTCCGGACATTCGTGAAGTGACCCCAAAGGTTGGGAGAAGCCGTCAGTGACTCAATAAGATAGGAGGGCTACGCAACATCACTCCAATAAACGGGAAACCACCCTCACCAGAACCGATTATCTTCCGGAGGAATGTCCCCCAACATGCGCAACATCACGATGTTGGATGTTAAGCTTGAAAACTACAACACCAGTCAGTCTAATGGTTATGGAAAGTAATTCGCAACGTACCCCGTTACCTATTAGCACCTGAGCACGCTGACCGATCAGCATGTCCACGGCCTGTGCGACAGGTTTTGCCTCCCAGCTCAACTTCAAATCCCTGCTGGTAGCAATAGCATCCCATTTTCTTCACCCGCATAAGAGCCTCCTTAGCCGGTGCAGCCACTCCACGTCTCCATTCGTCATAACGTATATGCTCTTCAACTCCTTTGTGGGTCCATATAGACGCCTTTGATCAGCAACCACGTTCTGGACTTTCTCGACAATCTGTTCAATCGTTGGGAAACACGCTTTGAAGTACATGTTCGTGTTTGCCTGCGTGGTCTCGCCCCAACCACCGTCTGTAGGGACTCTGAACTTGTCAGGGAGGGCAGAGAACTGGTTGAACCCGTTCCAATCTGAGGACCAGTTAGCAAGATGTGAACAATGACCGCGAAGTCGCCTCGGCGAATATGAAGAGCCAGTAACCCAGTTACAGTATCCAGGTCCTTTGCTTTGACAATAGGATGGACGTCGTGTAGTGTTGTAGGAGTTGGTGACTGATTGGAAGGGCGCATGAACGAGGGGAAAAATCGGAACGAGGAAGGCGTAAACAAATGAGCATTATCCGCGTATGCCTGAAGAATAAGCGGAGACCAAGAAAAATCTGTGAAGACAGGCGACTTGGATAGGATAGGCCAGATTGAAAGTATGCGTTTTGAACCAAATAGCCTATTGAAAGTTTGAGAGCTGACAACAGCACAGCCAGATGACTTACCAAATCTCAAATAGTTGGTATGACTCCTGTTTTATCTCAACGCATGGGTCGTCGATGGAATTCAATTTCTCCACCCACTTCTCAAATATTTCCAAAGCAGGCACGTTATTGTCCAGCCTGAGATGCTCGTTCACATCCCAGCTGTCGATGATAGTGGGATTTGGGCAAACTTTCTTGAAGTACTCCCGTGAGACAGCACGAGGGGCAGCATCCCTGGGGGGAAATGACGACCCTATTATGGGGCCTGCACAAGAGAACGGCTTTAGCATGAACGGAGACGATGTGCACTGATAACGTACCACTGATAATAGCTGACAAAGGTATACGTGAAGGTATGAGTTTGCCATTGAACGTTGAGTAATCGATAGAATCTCGTTCCCATGTGAAATTATCGAACACGAAGCTAGCGGGAAATATTGAGGATGAATTAAGGACATGGAAACATGGACGTACGCTCGTTTAGTTGTATGAGCCAGTACCGCATTCATCACAAGCTCCTGCATGGCATTTCCCCATCCCGAACCTGGCAGTTGTAAGCTCTAGCCTGAATGCAAAAATAACAAATTCATACTAGTGACATGATTGGCGGCCCAAAAGAACTTCGCGTCGCGCCCCTCTGGGAAAGGCAATGAAAGATTATGCTGTGGCAAGTGTCGTTCATAATCATGATATTCTTCGTACAACGGCGGGTAATGAGTGCTGTTCCGCGAATGACTGCTCCAGCAGCTGGGATGGCCCAGTCGGGCTGCTGCGCGAGAAGAATAGAAATAGGCAAACCAAGATTAGTCCCGTTAAAAGGCGAGTACACCGCCTCGTTAGTGAAAATCGTGAAATAGGTGACCTCGTATCGGAATTGCTGAGAGGTAAAGTCGAGCCATCTGACAGTCTGGAGTGCTTATTTGCCTTGAATGTTGACTTGAACGATTGCATGGTCGCTGCGGCAGTGTGCTATGCAGCATATTGAAATTGGCGCGCTTCGGCACGCCTGACCAGTAGAGTTTACATTTCACACTCCGTTGTGTAGGCTTCATACTCCGCTGGAATAGTACCGTACGACTATGCCGCACAATATTATTAAGGTGATGACATGAACCAGGTGAGTACCTTCATTAATAACAACATTCCCCAAATGACAACATGCTTGCAGGAGATTCTGGCTAGGGCCCGCTTGGCTGCTGGCAGCACGTGCAGCATTTGGCAAATACGCTATCTGATGCGGCAGGCCGTGACAGGCTACTGCTGCATGTGAAGAGTGCCAACTAGACAACCACAGACACCCTGATGCATATGCTGTCGCGAAGTAAAGCCTTTGTCACAACGTCACTGGAAGTCACTTCTGTTTCAGGCAGCAGACTTTCATTATCACTGCTTGGATACCGCTAAGTAGCAGGCGCAGCCAACCTTCACACGTTGGACAATCTTAAACCTCCCGAAAGAGGGTAATGACATTCTGTTAAAGGGGAAAGTGTCCAGATGATGGGGACTTGATTTTAGTGATAACTTGATCAACGGGAACTGGTTCTAGAAGTACGAATTCTAGGTCGATAAGAGCGATTCCTAGGTTCTTATCCGAAATACGAGCCCACCTTCTGATCGTTCTTCTTCAGACTAGCCATGGTCACAGAGGGTGTACTTTGTAGCGGTACTGCGTTCCGAAGAAAAAGAGACAATAACACATGCTAGCTTCTACTTCTCTCTCTGTGACACCCGAATTGCTTGATTCATTTATAGAATGCGACCATCGTCAAAGCTTCAAGCGCCGCGAAGATCAACGCCTGTCCTCTCATCATAGATGCGGGACGATACGAGAAACCGTGGGTGAACCAATTCCCCGAGGTTGTGCCCGACCGAATATTAACCAAATTGCCTCTGGTTCTGATCGGGAACCAAGTTCCGGTACTCGTCTGAGATAGAGACACATTGTACACGACTATGTTCTGTTCTGTAGGTGGCGTACAGGGTCAGCTCCATGGTAATGACGATGATAGGCTACTTGGAAGGCCACTATCTAATGGAGAAACCCTGAGTATCTGTGGTGCCCCCTGGATTAATGGCTTTTTCATATTCCAATGATCGCGATGTGCACATAACAAGAAACTGCGCACGGTACTATGAAATTAAACCCAGGAATGGTTTGATATAGGGCTCATGCTCGCCGCTCACACCCACAGTTATATGCAATGAATGAACGATTATCAGCAGAGAAAGTCCAGGCATCGTGGGAAATGTTGTTCGGCTCGACATGCCGTAGGTATGGATGGAAAAGGTGAAGCTTAAAATGTACAATCACATCATTATCAGTCCCATCACAGATTCATACATACCCTTCGCAATGATGCAAATAACATGAGACGAAGTGACCTGTACACGTGAGGCGGGATAGCCCGTCGAGGAACATGCTACACCGTTCTTGAAGCAAGCCGTGTTCTGATAGGTGAATTTACCCCGAGGGAATCATCCTTTAGAAGGGTTGCTTGTAGAGTGCCAAACGCGCCCACGGTCTTGAAATAGACATAGAGTTTCTGGGTCGATGCCCAGTGGGTAGGTGGACCTCTAGGCTCTAGCCGATCACCTCGATGTATCATATAGCTACTCTCTACAAGGGTATAGGCGCTCCCAGGCTCGAATAGCTCAAGAACGCTCCCATGCAATATTACAATGGAATGTGTGAGTGCGACCAGCACCAGCACTACGTTCTTCCATTTTTACGCATGTTCCTTGTTATTACTAGTAGCGTCACGAATGACCTGGCTAGTACATGTTTAGAGTGTTCGCCTGCGGTACCGTACCCAAGAATAAGTAGGCACCCTAGAAAGTGCAAGGCGCCGAGGCATTGCTTGAGAATGCCGCATTGCAACGTAGCCTCGACCTGCAGGCCCGACCGACCGTATGTGAGTGTGAAATGGGGTTTTGTCGAGAAATCATAAGCTTCCTGTTTCCTGATTTTGCAATATGAGAGTATACAACGGCGAGTCACAGAACAAGGAGGAACGTATGAGAAGAGATGGAAATAAGGTACTTAAAGGGTCGAACGACCGCGGTCGATAACGTATTGCATGCGCACCGCCTGAAAGTAGCACAAAGGCGCGAGAAGCTCTGCTTCTGCCTCGAGGCCTGCAGCCACTATCATCGATACCACCTCGTACACACGAGTAGCAATAGCTACATTTGTAATGTTTCAGTGGTGTACCATGAGGCATTCAAAATCATCTCCGTAGATGTGGAACGTCATATTATGAGCTGTCCACTGACGCTTAGTCCAGCGTTGTGACACCTGACAGCTCTATTGGTGGTGATGACGCTGATGATGACGATATGCTCCACGGGCAGTACCATACAAGCACACGACTACCTCGGATCGTTTCACAGCAAGCTTTCTTGTAACAAAATTAGACCAAGAGATCATACAAGCTAACAAGACGCTCACAGAGTTCCCACCGTCGTCCGTTCCTGCACTGATGACGATGACATGCTGATGCTGTCTTCGCGCTACACGGACATATGTGCCGGTGGAGTACACAATCATACAATGGCCTCGGACCGTCCCTCGGCAAGTTGGGTCTGCAACAAAATTAGCAAAGCTAAGAAGACATATGTACAAGCAAAGGAGAAACTCACATGTCTTCCCACCGTAACACGTTCCTGCATTGAAGCGTAGCGACGTTCGGACCGATGTGTACATCCGCGAAACGACTTGGTATACTCACATTCATTATGATACGATGGAAGCCCGTCGAATTCATGATTGAGTCGGACAACAGCGGATCGATGAACACGATGATCGATGAACTCGCGTAGTAGATTGGCTTGGAGAGCTAAACATAGCGTTCTAGGGTGTTTTCTCGGATCTGTTTCCTGATTGTTCTCGAGAATCAATTTAGACTTGAGAGCGTGTAAGCGCCCGTGGAGTACGGTCTATCGATGGGCAAGCAACGGCAATCCGAGGGCGGACATGAGCTGAATGGAGAATGATGTGGTTCTTGACGTGAGTGCGAAGCCAAAGTGCCGTGTCGTTGAACGTAGTTCGGTAGGGCCATGGGAATGCCTTTTAGTTTTGAGAGCTCTCGTGACTTCGTCCGGGGCAGGGTAGAAGCTCTAACCGCGCGGGAGAAGCCACGACCCACACACAACATTGACGGCCTTTTGCTGTCAAAGGGCTATCTAGTGTGTACTTCTCCAGCTGATAGTCGTGATCAAGTTGCCAGCTGCAGGGCTTTTTGGCCTTTACGTTTACGTGAGCTTTCTTCCGTTGAAAACGAGCGTACTCTAATTGGTGGAGAGACTCGGCTATCATGTAAATCGGGATATCCCAGAAGGAGCGCTCATGAGCTGGTCAAATGAGCGACCAAGGCCCAGGTATATACATAGGCTAAAACCATTCTCACAACAGCGGTGCACTGGAGCAAGAAGGGTACTTCTCACACTGGACGGGGATTACTCTGCATTCGGAACGATCCATTGTCTAGGCCAATGTATATGTTTTGGGTTTTTGACAGGTACCTTGCTGCGTTCATAATTCATTGCTTCACGGGAAAGTATTCGTGATCGGACACTGGACTGGGTCCATTGAGGTACAGAGACACAACTGTCAGCCAGCAAAGTGCGGGGTTACGCGCCTGAGTAAAAACGGACTCATCTGTCGTACGAGCCATCCAGTCGTCTACGGGCAAGTAGGATGAGAAAATCCAAATGCAATCTCCTTGATCGTCGTGGGTACTCGCATCAGGTGCGGAGATCATCGAGACCTTCCAAGCTCTGCTCTGCCACTCCCAGTCACGTTATACAAGGCATTGGAAGGTCTTTTTCAAGCATGTGAACGAAGCTTCGAAGGGCCTACTGCCGCACGTCCTTGTCACAATATGTACGTCAGTGAATAGGCCTTCCTCGACTTTTCGGGGAGTAAAGTTTAAGGAAGCTTTCACAAGTTTGGAAGACTTCCGGACTCGGATGGTGAATTACCGGTCGAGCGTCAAACTGCGGGGGTAGCATCGACTCCGATCAATAACAGGAACTTGGAGGCATTGTGCTGAACTGTGCAGCCTACTACTAGCAAGTGGGCCACTGCCACGTCGGTCCCGTATCTTTGAGAGAAAAACTATCCATATTTGTGTGGGTCACAGGCACTAACTTGGCTCCGGAGTTGATCACAAGGGGAGACACGGTTGCACCCCGTTGCACCCAACAGACCGAGACCTTTCCGTCCTCTACGTGGGAGCGGGAGTGGCCAGGAGTGGTCAAAGAGTGATAGTGATGCTCCGGCGCTGCGGAAGATGGAGAATACAAGATCATGATGTATCATGACTCGTACAGCCAATTCCCATTCCCATGCTTGCTCCGCAGAACGTCATTTCGGACTCTGAGATTCACAGTCAAATGCAAAGTTCATTGTATCATGTCTGTTGACACGGAGGGTATCGACCCTAGTAGGTGTGGAAGTACTAGTGAACTAATATGGTATAATTAAGAGGGTCAGGTCTGTAGTGATCAATAATGTACAGAAACAAACATGGCTTCAACTTCATCCGTTGGTGGTACACAGTATGGGTAAATGAGTGTGTACGATACCGAAGATGAATAAAAAAATAATTGTGGGTTATCGTACAGCAATGCAAATGCTAGGGTCATAATCGTCGTAAGAGTAAACATAACTGGGGACGAAAATGGGACAATCAATGCAAAGAGTAGGCGGTTATTCGAAATTGTATTCGACCGCTATCCGACAAGCCTCAGATATATAAGGGGTGCGACCATGTTGTCGCAGGCTTTGTCTCGATGGGAAGGGGGTATCGCACGCAGTACATGAATGGCCGAGCAATCTGGATGCGTTATGGGGATCCCGCGAGCGTGATCTTTTTGGGGTGTGCGAGACCTGATGAGTGTGAGCTTAATACGAAGTCCGAGGCATACCACAATGAAGACTCACAAGATCATCATCAGTCTGATTTTGATTCAACTTTCGTTTTAGTGATGGTGAGCGGTGCTCTGCTATAGATGATTTAGTCAAGAGCGCAGTAGACGATGGGGGGAAAGAACATACCGGCTGAAGCGCTCATTGCTTTTATCGAATTATCCCTCCAATTATGTATGCGCTTCATGCGAACATCATATGTATCATCTGTCCAAACGACAGGTTCTCTGTCCTGGGAAGGATGGGGAGGGGTAACAAAAGAGGAACAATATGATGAGCAATCCTCCTCGTCTTCTGAGTCTGATGTAGAGGGATATGAGGATCCAGAGGAGAAGCCATATGAGGTTGAGTCGATGTCACGACGTGGAGGAGGTGAAGCCTCTACGAGCTGGATGATCTGGATGGCGTCGTGGGGTTGACGGACATAGAGATGACCTGGGTTGACCTTTTCCTTGTAAGGATCAAAGATATGAGGTGAGACACCAGAGTGTAGCATGGTGTATTGGTCGAACATTTGTGATAGAAGTGGGGGGTGTCAAGTGTAAAGATTGAGAATCAGGTGGACCTTAAATTTGAATGGAGAGGCGCCACGCGAGCGACATGCATATTCGATTGTAGATTTGTGTGGCAGCTGTTCAAAAAAAAAGCGAAGCAGAGCCCTGAGAAGTCAGAAACCTGGGGATCGGGCGATAAACAGCGAGATGGCCCACTTACTACTTTTAGATATCCTGTTCTTGGCGTCATTCCAGATTAGGTATCATTGAACATCTGAGATCTAAGATGGGTTCAGTAACATCCCACCATCTCAGCAGTATCTGTATTTCCTTTTCAAGGTATTCTACTTCCCATGCCTCCCTCTCCATGTTCCATTCCTTTCCCATCGTCTCCTCCGTCGCTCCTTGTATCCTTTCTAACGGCCTTTGTGTTCCATTGTAATTGATCGCTTCCTTACTTCCGAATAAATCGCACTGTCACAATAGGCTATATTCTATTCGAAACTACACAACACCTCAACAGGGCTCACCACACCCACCCTCAGTGCGATCGAAAAATATTTTCAAGTGTCAATCAAGTGCCTATCATATTCAATCTTGGACATGCCCAATCGATAATCTCATGGCCGCATCGGCGCAAGCCACGCCTCCGCTGCTTCAAACTGGTCAATCAACTCGCGAAGGACAGCACCCTCTGAGTGAAGTTGCCTCATGGCAGACAGCGCCTGTCAACCACAACAACACATGTTAGCCAACGGGTGATTCTACAATCAAACAAAGTTACTAACAATGTCCCAGAACCGGAATCCTCGTTCCACTTCTTGTTTCGGGTTTTTCACTCCCGGAAACGTGTCTTCACATATCTCAAGGGCCATCGCCTTCGACTCTCTAACGCCTTCTGCGTTAGGGTCTAGTACTCGCGTTTGATTATTGAGGTGTGTCAGGGCATCCAGGTACACCTTGGCAAGTACTCCGAATCCAGTGTTTACCTCCGATTGGAAAGGCAGGGAGATAGTAATGTCCAAAAGATCTTCCCGTGCTCGGCGTGCGTCCGAACGCAGTAACATGTTCAGTGTCGTCACCTCAAGTAGCGTTCGAAGCGCCCGAGTCAATGAACGCACAAATGAGTTGAATACCAGTAATTCACGTGATAATGGTGCCGACCATGGTTGTGGCTAGATTAGGAAATAGCATCAAGGTGCGATTCGCCAGATATGGAAAAAAATTACCTTGAAGTTCAAAGGCACGATGCTGAGCACTCTCATGACCAGCAGCATGCAAGATTTCTCATCATCTGCGTGGGATAATCATTTATCAATCCAAAGAAATCCTGTATGTGAGTTCCGCTCACCGGTCCCGAAACTTGGTCCCCCACTGAACGCTCGGCCTGACCATAAGTGACCGTGCATTACCCCAGCCCTTACCAGCTCCAGAAACAGATACAGAGGATCCTGGAATTTGTCATTCAAACGGGCTTGTTTAATTGCGGTGTACATGGCGCGCGCTAGTGGCGAGTGTGTGTGAGAGTTGAGGAGGAATCTATGGTGGCAGTGTCACAAGAGTGCTAGGCTGGCAGGGCAGCGCTTACCCTCTGAGTTCCAGGAACCGCCATACCACATTAGCGACGACCTCATCCTTTTTGTCCAATTGCCCATTCGGGACGCTTGACTTTCCCTTGGTACGCGATGCAAGTTTTTCCGTTGCTGTCGCTCCAAGGCAAAGTGCGAAATCAATGGTGGAAGACTGCATCAACCAACCCAGACTGTCAGGTGACTCGACTCATAAGCGACTTCGGAAACTCACGTTCTGTCTCCGGAGCTCTTCCTCCACAATTGCATAGCTAACGTTCCAGCCCGCCACGCGTTCGGCAAGCTGTACAGTTTGTGGTGAATTATGTTGCACAAACTTCTGACCGTGAGGTGCGGGGCTCTCAAACCAAAAGTTGCCCGCAACTTTCCGATTGTTCCAAAATTGATGGGAAACGCTGCTAATGAGCGCGAGAGCGGTCGCGCGTGGCCCTGTCTGGCCATCGGTGATAACCTCCTTGACAAACCGCTTGTACTCAGTTGTCTCACCGTTATCAAGCGGTGGTGGTTCGACGATCTGACCACTAGTCAACCAAACGAGCGCTTGAGGCCCCAAGAGTCCACGTGAGAGATAGAAATAGATTTCGTCGGGAAGACGGTGGGTGAATATTTCATGAAGATCTGAAGGAATATCCGCAGCTGTCGGATGGTGGGGATGATTAGGACCGTGTGCTGGTGTGGTGATTGCAAGGGGAAGTGGCGTAACACTTCCCTCAGAAGAGAATATGAGAGAGTATTTGATCATCGAGCGCGTGCGCGCGTACTGATCGGGATACTGCATACTCTTGACTGCGGGATGTTCCGCGAATGCAGAAACGGCAGCATGGCCAGACTTGTAGTATTTGACCATGTCAACCGTAGCCTTCAATGCTTGTTCATGCACAGTTGGTGGAAATGGTGGCGAGTGCTCGAAACCAACAAGGATGCCAACATCAAGGAATTGGTCCTCGCTAAGGCCCAAGTCATTCAAGATAGTGCGTTTGGATACGAAGGAAAAAGATGGTGTCGCAGAGGTGAGATCCAGCGAAGTAATCAATTTGTCTACACCTGGATAGAGTAGGGTGTCTGTCGGTCCAAAGATCGCATGGATATATGATTTCGGGTGTCGTTGCATATAAATCAACTGTTCAGGATGAATCAGCAGAGTATCCAGCAAGAGATGGTTTCGGCCTACCTGAGCCCAAGCGACGTATGGAGCAACCAAAAACTCAACATTCCTATGTCTGAATATCCTCAAGACCATGCGCCATAAGTCCCATTGCTGGAGCCCACTTCTGCCCTCGAACAGTTTTATAGCGGATTCTTCCTGGCCAGCCTCGTATTTTGCCCAAGCATCCCTCCGGTCCCTGCATCCATCGTTGTGCTCCACGTGATGTTGGTATTGCTTCCAGCGCTTGCTTGGTAAAAGGCCAGGAAAAACGAACACAGGTTTTATTCGTAGTTTTTCGAGCGTACGCAAATCAGACTCGATGCGTGTCGTTAGCGCCAAGGGCAAGCCACCAGTCGCAGCGAGAAGAGGCTCGCGTGAGGGTGGGTTATCCGTCAATATTTTGAGGTAGTAAGAAGCATCAATTCCTAGCCGTGAGTCGGATAACACAGACAGAGCAAATGACTGTGTGTGCTTCCGCTCGGAGAGGTAGTCTGTTTCGTTTTTAGGTTACACGTCAATTTTAACTGCAGTTCTTCTACTCCTACATTCGATGGGAAATAAAACGTACTTTCCAGGTGCTTGATGGGCATCGCAGTCTTTGAATGAGCTCACTGTGCTCGTCGTACCAACTTGAGTACTTGAACAACGTGCAACAAGGCAACCAACTTTCAGATTATGTAAGCGCGCAGGGTTTTTCTCTGCTTCTTACTCAGGCCTTGCAGGGATAATCCAGTGGAGTACTTACAATTAACACCTTGCTCAATGCCACGTCCAAATTGTCAGCTCAGGACTGAAGGCTGCATTCTCATCCAAGAACTTCCGCCAAGTTACACGTCTTGTCAATACTTTCATCAATGTGGCGCCAATTTGAATGTGTATGACATTGCCATTCATGTCATTAACCCCATTCTACACAGGAACTTGTGGTTCGTCCTAGTCCATCTGAGAATTCTGGGCCAGGGCTTTCACCGCTTTGTTAGATTGCCAACATGTGGGTTCATTGCTAAATCCGCTGCTCACGGGGTCTTGGTGCAGATTTGCTGTCTCGTTGAGATATCAAGGCTGCCAGTTGTTGCGCGTCACGCATTTGGTCAAATGTTGTTCAGTTACTACGCAAGGCCAGTAATTTCATGAAGGGGCACCTATGAAGGGGGGCGTGGTGACAGTCTAGTGGGGCATGCCGCTACTGCGGTCATTGCGGCTATGCATTATACCACGCCGATGTTTTTGCCGACTCGAAGGGCGTTCAACATTTATCTGATAAGTCAAGAAGCCCCTTTGTTTTTCTTCTTGCGCTTTAATTTCCGGATCCTGTGCGAAACAGACACCAGTGCCTGTGAACAACCTCAGCTGGATCTGGCTAGTTTGTTCTCGTGACGAGCTCAAGGGTCCTGAAGCACGGCAGTGCAGTCAGTTTCCAACAAGCGCCACAGGTCTAAGGCAGATGAAGTTGGCCACCTTAAAGCATGGTTTCAGTCTGTCTCCGAATTGATGTGTTCTACTACCGATGATGACATTTGGTGCGGGTATAAACGATCAAACTGAGTGCGCCTAAAAGGTTGCTCGGCCAGACGGGGACGTCACGCCTTCTGTTACTACAGGTTACCACTCGGGAAAGTACCATTTTAACACTGTGTGAGCGTTTAATCTGATAACGTTCGTTCACACACATAGGGTTTCTTTTCTATGGGATCTGATAACTGCTAAGAGACGGTCACACCCAGGCCCCATGACTACACAGCAAAGTCGATCCAACGGCTTTAATGGAGCCTTATTAGGCCCTTGCTTTAGGATGTTTCAAGTCTAGTCCTTCCACACAGGATTGCCTTTATTGCAACCTGATACCTCCTGAGAGGCAGCCACTACGTTGGCCCCACGACTGCACAATAGTCGATGCGGTGATCGTAATAGGGCCTTGGTGGGAGTTTGCTCCGGAATGATGCATGAAGCTCGAGCTGTATTTCAGATTTCAGGTTTAGATCTCTCGCCAACGGTTTCATCTTTATTATGCTGTGCTCTACCCATATGCAACGGCTGTGGTTTCATGGCAAGTATCTCCGGAATAAGCGAGCGCGCTGGCAGGACCCATCTCTCGGCCGTTTGCGTCTCCTTGGATCTTGCCTCCCACAGTATTGTCTTCGAGTTGTACGCGAACTTTAGCGCCGAACGCATAATATTGTACGGGAAACCTTGGGCTTGTCTGCCCCACAGTTTGAATATGCTCCGGGCACTTGATTTACTCGTCTAAATGTTTCGTCACTGTGGTGCGCTGATGGGCCATCCTTGTTTCGACGACGTTAGAGTTATTGCTGGCCCTAAGAGAGCAAAAACAAATCCTGGAGAGTCCACTTCTCTGGACGCGAGCAGTGTGAGATGCTGTTGGTCGGCAAGAAGATCTCGAGTCTCAGCATCAGAAGCGCAGATCCGTCTACATTTGAGTATCTGATCGGACTGGGGCCATGCCTGCCATGCAACCCGGCGGTTGGCGTTCGGCGATCTCCAGATACGATGACCGTGTATACTACTAGCATGTACGCGAGCTCGCTGGGATCACGACCAAGATATCTTGCACAGCGCCTGTGAGTTTAATTAGTCTTTCTCATCAACGATCAACTCTTGTCAACCGAAGCGAATACAGCATCACTGGCACTCACGAGCCTCGAGCCTGTTCAAACTCACGGCGTCGTGACGATATTCGCGTGTTGCTCACTGCCGGCATTCCGCGAGAAACCTTCGTGATGATGATCCATTCGCTTGTCAAGCGAGTGGTTCTATTTTTTTTTACCTCAGCCTTTGCACTTTCCAAGGAACACAATTCAAATATTCACCCACGAACGACAGCTATTGTAGGTTTAGATATTGGAATCCTGTTTTTTTTTTCAGCGTCAAGAACTTTTCGGCAAGTCTTCGCTTAAAATCGCTTAGGCGGCTTGAATTAGATGCCATTGTCCATCCGTTGTCTTCGTGTTCGTGGAATAGGTTAAAATACCCGGGCATGTCAACAAGCAGAATAAGCTGTGTAAAGGAATGGTATTATCAGGTAGCGTACCGTCAGTATTTATCCGTTTGTGTCAAGAAGCGTGCTCACCAGAACCTCCCGCAGAAGCTCTCTTCCTCGGAGTTGTTGAGAGCTTATGTATGTATATCAGGTGCGATACGAAGGTCATTGAATGTGTTCTCACAGACTGAATAGGCAGACAAGGTACGTGTACTTTGTCTCGTCCTCGACCTCACCTTCCGACGAATCTCGCTGATATCATACTCCTTTTCCATTATGGTGTCAGAAGATTGATAGCCTGAGGGGATCGATAGCCATGAACACTGGGTGCTGAAGCTAAGTTGTAGGTCACCTGTTATCATTCCCAAGTGACAAGTAACTTACAATACTTACTCCCTGAATTCTATATGGCGACTGCACCTGCTTAACTGTGATATTGGACTATAGGACGTCTGCAAACCCGACTGGGTGCCATAACCTTAAACCAGCAGGTCTCGTGGTTTGATAGCTGAAGCGCTGACCGTGTATATAAACACTCCGCCAATGTAATTTCGGGGACTTGGTGTTTTCCTCATTCGGACTTGCGGCGCAGTGGTTGTCATGGTCTTAGAAATCTCTAATTAACCGTGATCATATACAAGCAGCAGACGCAAATACAATGTGCATCATCTCATAGTACCACTTCAAACTCCCGGTGCTCATAGTGGTCTCAAAAAACCTATTTCCTGTCCATCCTCCTTCCTGCCCTCATGCATCCGAACAAGTCAGCACTCGCATATCCAGGCGTAAAATACCAGTACCAGCTACATGCATTCTACAGTGTTTGGTGAGCGTGTGTATTTTCTAAGAGAAGCGATTTGACCGGGATGCCGCGCCCACTGAACCATCCGCCGCGGCTCGAGGAGATAGGAAACGTCTGTCCGTGCGTATGAAGTGACATGGGCTATATTTGAGAATAGCTCTTTCGCGGTGAATCAAATAACGATGAATAGACAAGTGATCGCCTAGCGTGTAATTAACTTGCTTCTGTCCTCGCTCTTCTGCATACTAGACACAGTGGTTGGCTTGAAAGGAGAAATTCCTAAGTCGGCTAGGATAGTTTTGTTGCGGGCAATGTTCCATTCTCGCTACTCTGTGCTGGTCGACTGATTCATAAGGTTGGGTTGGGTTTGACGAAATCTAAATCGGCAAGGAGATTGCGCGCGACGTTCTATTCTAACTCTTCTGCGTAGGAAGTGGTTGCAATTTCTATGGACGACAGATGAAAAACTAAAAATACAATAGAAAAGGATCACGCACGTCATGAGCGAGAGGTGCAAAGTATGAGCAGACGCCCCTCGTCATCGAATCAACTATGGGACCGATAGTGCGTGTTTGGTTTGCAGTCGAGGAAATTGTGCATCTGATCTTCAAGCTTCAAGCTAAGGCTCATTTGGGGTGTATTTCACATATAACCCTCGCGGTTTGCAAGTGTCATGTAAACGAAAGATCTTGCTCAGATCTGCGACCAGCGCTACACCAACTCGGTTGTGGCAATAATTAACAGTGTGCTGCACCTCTTCTCCGCCCTCCATGACATTCTTTGCCAAGTATATTGTAATGGCATCCAGCGACGATCGTGGAATAGCTCGTTGTCAGTTTGATTAGTACATGTTGCTGTTGGGTTGGTGGGGTGTTGTGTAGAATACGTCTATTGGAATCAAGATCCTGTGGCACAGCTGTGCGATCAAGAGAGTACCAAGCTTTCAAGAGTTGTTACGCGTTAAGTACTAAGTATCGAACTTTCTATGTTACAGTTGAATTTGCTTACTAAGCATATTGTGGTCCAGGGTTTGCAGTGACAACTTGAAAGTTGTTAGTCTCGCAAGACCGGAGACTCCCATGCTACTAGACAGACCTCTAATGGACCATGGTAGACTCCGAATGAAGATAGCCGTCGTGTAAGGAATAATCGAGTAATGTTCACAGTGCACGCAACCTTCGCCTCCCTTTGTACTTCCCCGGGCCTGGACCCTCACTGGCAGGGCCGCCACGCGGCCGGCGGTAGTACTACTACATAATCCACCCAAAGGCGAAGACTCGCGCGTCGACAACATTAATTCGAATTCGCCTTTATCGTACCCTCTTGATTCACATTCTTCTGACCCTCAAATGGAGATATGATGTAGGAACTTCGAAGTAAATGTTCTGACTCCTAGCTGTGTCAACTTGTCATTACGTGCTTCACAGCTTTCGGAAGAAGTCAACCAAATTCAAAATAGATCTGCGAATAGTCGATTAGGCGCCCAAATTCGAGTTCACTCATGAGCACCATTTTTTTCGAACTTCAGGTCTAGGATACCAGGCTATTCCGTGAAATGCAGCAGGAAGGTGAGCCTAGCACCTAACGTCTCACATACTGTGAACTCACCAAGCGTCATGGTTCTACATCTAATAGCAATTGAAAACACCGTACGACCACGCATGGGAGCGTCTGGTGAAAGCTGCAGTGCACCGCGCTATATACAATGCTGAACCACGAGCACTCTCTCCGTGTCTTGAAAACACGCGAACCACTATTCTGAAGAGCATCCGGCAGATAGTGGATGAGAAGAACCAAAAACATGTCTGGCTGCATGGTTTTCCAGGCTCAGGCAAAACATCCATCTTGTTCACGATTGCAGACGAGCTACGGAGACAGGGACGTCTCGCAGGAACTTTCTTCTTCTCGCACAATAGTGTGGATACTACAATGTGCGATTATATCGTGCCAACTCTTGCCTACCAGTTGGCACTTGCGTTTCCTGCGGTGAAAAGCGAGATCGTTAAAACCATTGTTGATGATCCTGCATTACTATCAGATCTCAAAGCTCGAAAGGATCAGATCCAATGTCTCATCACCAAACATCTTTGGAGACTCCAATTCAGGCCTCCTGTAGCATTCATCATCGATGCACTGGATGAATCCTGCTCCCCCGTCGAGGCTGTACGGGTGGCACGCTTACTAGCGGAAGCCATACGCACATGCAGGGTCCTTGGAGAGAAGCCGCTTGACGTCCACATCATTCTAGCTAGCCGTCCCAGCTTGCGCATCGATGAAGGAGCTCCTAAGCAAGGTTTCGGAGATATTCAAGAGCTTTCTTTGCAGGATGATGATGGGGAAACGCACACAGACATCCGTCGCTTCCTTGCGTACGGACTCCAGCGAGTCATCGATTCTCGTAAATTTAGTCTCGGAGACGTACCGGAGTGGCCATCTCCTTGTCAAATGGATAATCTCGCTGTCAAGGTCGGGAACTCATTTCTATGCGCATCCATAGCGATGAAATATATTTCCCACCCGAAAAAATATCCTCCTTCGAGGTTGGATGCGTTCCTTACGGCACCCGGTGCTACGGCAGACGCTTACGCTGACCTGGATCACATGTACCAGGATATCATCAGGGATAATAGCACTTTGGTCAGACATCTGATCAATATCATCAATCTGGCACAACCGCTCTCACGTTCTCAACTCTTACGGTTTTTCCCTTCGGATCAGAGCGAGGGGCTCAACCTTGCTCTAGAAGAATTTTCATCGATTCTAGTCGTTTCACCCGAACAACCCGAGATCCCCATCCAACCTTATCATTCATCACTAATCGAGTTTTTCGCGGACCCAATGCGCTGTCGTGCCCATCACATCGAGCCTACAAAGATTCATAGGGGTCTCGCACTCCAATGTTTTGCGATTCTACGTACACTCAAGGCAAACGTATGCGATCTCTCGGACCACACAACTATGGCCGTCGAAGTCAGTCAGTTCTGGCATAAACGAGACGCCATGCTTCCTGAAAGCATGCAATATGCTTGTCGTAACTGGGTGCACCATCTGTCTCATGGAAATGTCGATGGTATACTTGTCTCCGCATTAGAGAAATTTCTCTCTATGCACATCCTGCAATGGATTGAGGTCTTGTGTCTCCTGGGAGAGCTCAGCGATGCTCCAACAACTTTACGGAAAGCCCGCGCAGCGGTTGTCGTGAGTTCTTGTATCTGTTGAAACGGGTATCTCTTCTCACTATGAAATGCTAGGGATGGGCCCCGAATATGCGACATCGTGATTTTACACTGATAAACAGGTCGCTTGAGACTGCAGAACAAATGATCATCCTATATTTTGATCCCATCAGCCTGTTCCCCCTACAGGTTTACTACATCATAGCGGCACTCGCAGATTTATCTGGAAAACCTCTAGACTCTAGATCTGATGTGCTTGTCCACAGGTGTGGTCCAGCTTCTGATGGTGCATATCGATTTCCCGTGTCCGAACTGCAGTCTTCCCTGGTGAAACCAGGACCATCTCAAGGACAGCATTTCAAGGAGGTGGATCCAGGAGTTTTAGGCATCTTGGCGGATGTAAGCTTTTATCATGATTTAGGCTCAGTATCAGTGTCTGACTGGGTTCCAGTGTAGCCGTTGGTTATTGAATTCCGATTTAGGTGCATTTCAACTGGCAGGTACGCCCACCTGAAGTGCAATGCCTAGACGACGGTTGCTCACGAGCACTTATATTAAGATCTATCTTTGTCTCTACGATTTTCTGGTCGAACCCTTGATGATTTTCGAGGGGTCGTTACACCATTCAGCTCTAATCGACAAAATGTTGATCGAATACCACGCAAACTTTGGGTTTGCCTGGAGATAATATCGGAAAATTCCAAACAAGTATCTTCTATTCAACGGATCACACATGACAATCATTCGCGAGTGGAATTTGGCAATATGACGATGTATGTCACAATAGACCTCATAAGTACAATGCTTAAGCCTTTTATTCTCAGTCTTGCCGAGGCAGATGACCGCTGCCGACTTCGGGTTCTGCTTTCAACTTCGAAAAAGAAGCCCTTAAAACCTGGCATGATTATGGGGGAGTGGTTTTTCAACTTTCGAAGTCTGACAGCGTACGCTGTTTACAAACAAGGTGAGCAGCGTCCATGTGACCACAATCTTTGATCATGATGGTGGGAAGTATAGGGCTCACACTTAAGATGAAACACAAGAACATTCTTGCGGAAGTCGGAACTCTGTGCTTTACTATCACTCCTGTGCCCACTTTTAGCAGCAGTGAGCGGGGGCGGAATATCTCAGAACAGTTCCCTGGACCATATGGATCAAACCAATCGCCCGGGATCCTTACTACCACTCCAGACCTCTCCTCAACCAAATCGCCCGGGCCCTTTACTGCTCCAGACTTCTCCCCAACCAAAAAAATATTCAGTCAAGATATCTTCGCGTACCAGTCACTCAAAAAAGATGGCGACATAGGTTTGCAAGCACCTGAATCACAACCAGAACTGTCCTCTGTCTTGGATCTTAATCTTACTTTCAAGGAACCGGACGAAATCGAGAAGCCTGAACTGCCGCTTATTCGCCAGGTCTTCCATGACCTCAAGAAGGAAGTACGTCTATTCATATTTGTGGGAGTTCGGCACCCTGTCAGATACATACGTGGCAGACGTCAAATGACATAGTCATTTTCCAATTTTAGTGTTACAACCTTTCAAGCGAACTTGTAATAACTCAGACGTTAATATTATGATTATGCGCTATTGCACCGGTGGTTACTCTGCAACTCCCACTCTACATCCAACAGGGTCATTCGCATCAACCTGGGGTATCCAATCTGAGGATTCGGGAAGTATGACGTTCGGACTCCGCTCTGTAGACGTGCAGGTACGACAGAGCCGAGTCAGGACGACATCCTTCCTGCACTGCCTATCCTGATCAAAGACCAAGTTTCGAGTGGTATGCGTCCTCGTCGGAACAAGCCAAGTCTTCTCAATCCAAGATGTGATCTTGGACCTTGGTGAGTTTCCGAGTCAACAATCGAGTTCATGGAAGTTTGGCAGGGGTCGATAGCCACCAGCGCTGTTGTTGTTGCATGACGGTGACCCTCTAGGAATAAGTTCCAGCGTGCCATGTTTAGATGAAGCCTACGGTCCTGTATAAGAATCATCATCACCATTCGTTCGTCCATTATCAACGCAGTCGTTGAAACATCGACGTCTAAATCCGAGCAGGCGGTCACTTACCCAGCTATTTAAAGTATGTGCTATCGTACCGGCAGTTCTTGTCGTTGTTACTGCGTGCTGTTCCTTCGCATTGGCATCTGAGGGGTATCTAATCTGGGGAAGTATACCGGATATATGACGTCCGGAGACTAGCCAATACAGTGGACTGCGCATATATTCTCTGCAGTCAGGCACAATTGTGATGACCTACATGCCAGAAGGAAGGATTGAACAGCACATAGATACTCGATAAAAACACACCTCAATGATCGACTCATTGAC
The DNA here is from genome assembly GCF_016647625.1 of Suillus subalutaceus. NCBI lineage: Eukaryota > Fungi > Basidiomycota > Agaricomycetes > Boletales > Suillaceae > Suillus > Suillus subalutaceus. The sequence goes on from NW_024540343.1 coordinate 76,584, forward strand.
GTCTTCCACTGCGGAAGGTAACGATGAAGGACAAAGTTTGTCTCTAATACCAAACAAATGCTATATCCCTCAATCGAGTACCAGTGACCAGCCTCTCATCGTGATTTTTTTACCTGGATAAACTAGTATTAGTACCTTGAGTTCGAGTCTTCCGATCCACATGCAATATAGTTCATATCGACTGGAATACTCGAACTCAAGACACAACATACGCAGGATAAGCAAACCCAACAGCTCTGAGATTGTGAGCCTGTCTTGAGCGAGCGACGGAAGAAAGGAAGATGACTAAGAGAAGACTAGTACAAGGTTTGCATGCACGTCAGAAAAGGAAAAGAAAACCCACAAACTCTGACAGGACTCGTGGGTGTTAATAGTAAAGCCTCCCGGGGATGTATGGAGCGGTGTTGGAATCAGGAATCAGGAATGAACGGCAGACTTGATAGAAATGATCGACTCATTGACGTCCTAGAGGGAGATCCCAGTCTCCCATCGTAATTGTTTACTTAGATATACTAGTACTAGTACCTTGAACTCGAGTCTTCTAGTCCATATGCGATGTCCACACATAGACTGGAAAACTTGAACTCAAGAGACGACATACGTAGGATAAGCAAACTTGTCCGCTTTGAAATCCTGGGCTTGTCATGAGCGAGCGACGATCCACAGAAGAACTTTGGATGATGGATAATGGATGTCATCGATGATGAAGGTCGGAAAAGGAAAAGAAAACCCACAAACTTTCTGCAAGAGACTCAGGTATGCAGCATCATAATCCAATTTTTAACGGTTAACAAACAAAAGCCTACCGAGTCCCGGGGCCGTATGAAGGAGTACTCGAGAACCACGTTATCGGTTGACTGTTACCGCCGGTAAGTCATAAGGCTTGTTCTGCACCTCCATTCACAACCATCCACGTTTCCTCGCATCAACACCTGACGTATTTCCAATCTGGGGGTTCGAGATGTATGACGTCCGCTCTTCGGCTGTAGACGTGAGGTATGATATATCCGGATGATCTCCTTAGGCTTCCTGCCCTCCCAGGTGACCCGGATTTCCAACTGCCGAGTTTTGAGCGGTGTGCATCCTCGTTGGAATCCTGAGTCCGGACTCTCAACGCAAGATCCTGAGCTTCAAGTTGGTGACCTTGCGAATTCACGGACGTATAGTAGGTCATCAATGACCATATTATAACTGGCTATCGTTGTTATCGTTGTTATCGTTGTTACATGGTGACCCTTTGGAAACAGGAATAGGAATAGGTTAGATAGGATAGGTTGGATTGGCCCATGTTCAAGTTTAGACGAAACCCACTTGGAAGTTCCGACCAGGATATGAATCATTCATTACCGATACTGCTCCTGTTGAGTCACCAGCGTCTACATCAGTAACCGGATACTAAGCTACTCAGCTGGGAATAATATACGCTGCAATGTTGCGCGGTTTCTCCATTCAGCACTAGCACATGGTCGTTCACCTTCTTTCGCATCACATCTGAGGTCTCCGATCCGGGGAAGTATACGAAATGTGGACTCTGCTCCTAGACCGTAGACGTGCGGGGTACGATAAATCCGGACGATCTCCTTCCAGCTTTGCTAGGTAATTTCCTGATCAACGACAGAGTGTTAGTTATATGTGCTCGTCAGCATCGGCGTTGGATTCGGGGTTCAAGCTTCAATCCGACTCTGTGGTAAATGTGATTTTCATCTTGGTGAGTTTCCCAGTCGATAGTCGGGGATCGATGTCCGTCATATTATTAGCGGCCATCGTCATCCTTGTCGTCGCTGCATAACGGCCCCTCCATAAATGGGACAAATCCCAGCTGCAGCATGCCGTGCCAGGCCCAGAAAAGATCAAGGACATGACCAACTTCCGACCTAGATGTGAAATCGAAGCTGCTTGATACAAACGCCAGCGTGTACATCCGAGTAAGCGGACTTACACAGCTGTTCCTCGCTATTGTAAGTACCGGTGATAGGTGTGCGTTGTCGCACAGGCGTTTCGTATCGTTGTTGCAGCGTGCTGCATTCGAGCTTCAATATATTGATAGTTCTGCGTTCTCATTCTTCAAGTCCATTGAATCACATTAGTGTTACGTCAGGATCCCATCGCCTGGTCATTGACGTTTCGTTGTATTGATAACGAATACCAGGGGTTTCCCTGGGTTTCCGATCTGGCAAAGGATGATTAATGATGGTGGATGACACGTATACGAGTGAGCTACTTACGGAAAGTATGAGTAAATCTCTGGTGGGAGAAGGATGGAATGTTCACAACTATATGAAGGCAAACAAATCAGGTCAAACACTGGTAGAATTATGAGACGCCACCATTATAGAAGTATGGAACGCCACCCTGGCAAATGCTATGACGCGCGGGGTGTGGCATCCGCGCTGGCCTTGTCAGGGACGTCCGAGTGAGTCGAAACCAGGTAGGGGGCCGGCCACCGGTGGGTCCAAGCCAAGTCGACGGTCTCAACTGAGAGATGTGTTTGCGGTCCACAGTAAATTATGGGGTTGGTGAGCTATGTGGTGCAAGAATGGATAGTGCGAGGAGGTGCCTGAACTAGACCTGGATACTCACTAGAAGATTGAGTAACAGTAAATCCACTGTCCGACCAACGGTACCGAGAAGTACGATTGATATTGGCAAAAGCCACGCAAGTAATTCGAAGCCATGGCCTGATTCTATTTTTGAATGAATAGAGTGCAATGAAAGTTTTAGTTATGTAGAAGGTTTGGTTTCGGTCGTGTTCGGGAGATGTGAGTGTGAGAGTGGATGACTCGTTGGATGGTCATGGAGTGATCCTGGAATAGAAACCAATGGCAAAAGCATGGACTGGGTGGAGCGGGATATTTGTGGTAGTTGTTGGCTGGCAGTGAGACGCGCGGTTGTGGTCTGGAGTGGCCTCGGATCAGATCACGGGATCATCCGTTTCCGTGCATGCCCGATAGGCTTGAAAGAAGAAAGTCTGGCTTTGTGCCAGTTCAAATATTTTACTATGAGCGACGTCGACGAGCCATTACAACACTGCGACGATCCATCAACTTGTAGACCTTCTCTACCAAGAATGAAGTCTTGTTTAAAGTCTCCTTCTCATTCTGGCTCTGCTACTCCATGCACCGTTGACTCTGACACAGACGATGGCACTTGCAAGAAACATGTGGCATTTTGCGAGGAAGGAACTGAACAAGTCTTTCAAGCTGATGAATGGGATCGAACGCCTATGGAAATATCACAACGCCTATCATACGAGTCAGTCACACGAGTTAGTCCATTTCTATATACTGACCTGACTTTGACTAGCGACGTACTCGAGCTCAAGATGATTCAACGTTCTCTACCTCGCGCTCAGCAGAGCCATGACCCTCTTTCGTCCAAGCCTTACTCTGGCGTTTTCCTTCGCAACGTCCCAATTCCACTCCTCCCACTAAATCCAACAACAGTATCAGCTTCGCCACAAATGTCACCACCACCTAAAACGGGCTATACAGCACTCGACCTTCACCCAAATTCCATCTTATTCGCGTCTCCACCGAGGCAATCCCATAAACCAACAGAGCTTAGACCGCACAACATTGCAGTCCCACCACCTCCCCTCCCTCCACAACGCACAACATCGTCTCCTCTCCCCCCAATACAAAGCAACCTACCTCCCCCAAAACGCTTTGCTTTCGTCCCTCTTTTGGACAACACCACAGCTAGTCCAACCAATCCAACCCAAGACTACCCCTTCTCAGATCCAGAACCAGACACAGACTGCTCCCTCTTCGCATCCGATACTGAATTCTCTACTCCCTCTCTCACAACCGCCTCCCTCGCCTCAAGCAGTCCACCAGAATCTCCTGGCAATACAAGTCCCGGACTGGAATACGGCCATTCGCGCGAGTATCCAGAAGAAGGCTTTATTCTGAACTTGGATGTTGATCCGGATGTGGATGGTTCTTCTGTTGAGGATTCCTATTTCCCGCGTATGCATAGGTCTATGCGCGATCAGATGTCGAGCCCAGTATCAAATTTCCACGCACGCTGCACATCATCCTCAGAACTAACCCTATCTGCTGCACCTTCTCCGCTGGAGGTGGGAACGATGCAGATGAAGTCATTGGATGGACCCATGAAGCCCGTAGGTCCACCAAGGAAGAAATTCACGATGCCTATATTAGCACTTGCCGACTCTTCCTCGTCTTCACAACCTTTAGGAATGAGCTGTGAATATGCTCACTTGCTGGCTGGGAGCGATGGACTAGGGCAGGGAAATGGTCAGAGACAAAAGAGCCCTTCGCGCTGTCTGTGAGTCGGACTTTATCTCCCCGGCTAGGAGGTAGAGCGGAGTGGGCTCGGATCGTTCCCCACATGATCGTTCTCAGGCCTGTCGTCCCTCATCACTTGGACTAGTACTATCTCGCCTTTTCCTTTTTTCCTTTCTCCCTCATTACAGACTGGACATTGGATTCCCGTGCTTGTTATCTCATTCGATTACGACAACGCTCCTTTTTCGTTTATTCCTTTTACTATAGACAGCGGACATCCATTCCCGTAGGTGCTTCATCCTCTCTCCCTACCGCCACCCGCCTCATTCTTTCTACCACCCGTCATATATTTATAACTCGGACCCCAAGTTCCAACACATCTCCAGCATAGCACGCGCATCGCTCCGTCGACGCATGTATCATATCATACCTCACTTCAACTCGTCACTCATCAGTTACGGTTGGCTATATATATATATATTTACACACATACAGTCGTATTTGCTTAAGTCTTCCTTACTTTAATTTATTTGGAGGTGCGGAATGTCGGTATTGGTTTTTGGGATGCCTCAAATATTAGACTCGGTTGGTACAAGACTTGCAACGCAGTAAGTACTCCACCCGAGCGAATCTAATACCATCATCTCCTCAACCAAACTAAAAAAACTGCATCACCATGTTCGAATTCCTGAGACAAATCGACACGAGTCGCGATCGGCAGGTTCAGTTTCTCCACTGTCGTCTGGGAACCTTCTAGCGGACCTCTCACGGGAGTTCTAAGAAGCACCGCGTGAGACCGCGCAAGGATAGAATAGAATGGATGGTTTACCTATGGCATGTGGGAGGTGTAGTAAATGTTGGAATCACCGCATAACCTGATGCTATCAACCTGTGCAGAGGTGAGTGAGTGTGAGTGGGTGTGGAAGGGGAGGGGAGTTGTATATGATACAAGTCGCTACAAGTCCCCTCAATGGGCGCACCCAAGAAAAGGAACGAATATTGACAGGAACATACCAGGCCAAGTAAAAAACACATTCATGACATCTTATATCATCCCATCAACCAATCAATCAATACTACCTCGTACACATGGCAGTCACTCACAATTAAGGTTCAGCCGCGAAAACATCTAGACCACATCTCAGTACAAACACGAACACGACAAAGAAAACAAAAGAACGCACAAACGGAACGACACCACTGAGAAACACGATGAAATAGAGGATGATGCCTTGCGTACGAATGATTGTGAAGGGAGACGATGACGAGCGCCAATGGCCAAAGATTACTAATTTGAGAAGTATAAAGTCAAATATCGTAGCTAAACATCAATGATCATTCAAGTACCGCGTTTTAAGACGGGACGACAGGACTCACTGTACATCGCCGAAGCAGCTGAATATGTGGGTTTCACGATTACGGATCCGCATGATTCGGAAGAGGGAGATGATGATGAGATTTGTGTTTCTTTTGAGCCTGTTTTTTCGAGGATATGCCAGGCCAGGTCGTTGGCGCGTGTACGGAATGCGGGGTGCGTACCAAACATCAATGTGAACCAGTGACCTAGGGTAGCGAGCGCCATGAACCACAAACAAAACGACTATTTTTCCAAACGGTCCATCTTGAGCGTCGTGAGTGAGAATCTCAACCAAGAACAGGCGGGAGACTCACGTCTGAATCATGAGATTCGTGGATGTACAAGCCACAACGATATTATTCGAGAACTGAGGAAGGAAACAGGCATCAAAAGAAGTCACACGACAGGAAAATGGAACACCCTACCGCCAGGAATTTCAACACGTTTGCAATGTTTGAGAAGCGTGATTAAAGGGAACCGAGACGCAGTGGTCACTCGGATGCTTACACAATAGCAGTCGGTATGCGGCGGAATGGCAATGCTCGTCACGACACTCAAACTTTGGGTGAGTACGAGCATGAAGTATGTTGTAGGCGGTCACTGGTGATAGTACTAGTATTCCCGCTATGTCAGTAGTGGGTTTGTCCGTGCCATGGGCGTTTGGACCTCATCACCAAAATTTTTTGGTGAAAAACCCATTCCGTATAACAGTCACGCCGAGAGAGCGTTCGACCTGTCAAATAAGAAACCTAAGGAAAGATGCACGCCAAACTCGATAATGAACGATACGATACATCCATATACTTACCATTTGCCATCGAAATGGAGGCGACGACGAAGGAGAGCACTTTCGACCTGGCAGGAGTATATATAGCTCGATGATCTTTCGTTATATCGATCTGTGTGAGCTTCAGTGGAGGGGCGGTGTGGATTGGAAAGCAAATGAAAGTTTGATGTCTTAATACGAGCCAGTAACTATCACTCCAACGACGAGTGGGAGACTGGGAGTGGGCCAAACTAGCAACCAGTTTGGATGAACCTATTAGTCTCGGTGATCTCCACCCATTATGGAAGACAGGACTGCCGCGCTCCGTTACATAGCGTGACCACACTCATATCGGGCAGGTGTGATGCAGGGACTCCGTGCACCTCTAGTGTCATCTACTATATCGTAGCGGCGGCCATGCCGCCAGTCCCCGACTCTGCTTGGTTTTGTTTTCTATATGCTGTACATGCTTGTACCTTCGATATACGACCTCCACCTTTTATTCTATCTGAATCTTGTATGTGGACTGTTGTCAAGGACCATTCACATACTTCTCAATTGCCACTGCATTTGTTAGCAAGTATGATTACGACTTTTTAGCTTTACCCTCCCTTCACAAGTTCAGTGAGCAAGCGCTCCTCATGCTGTGCCCCAAGCTTGGCCATTGTGTCACCCCGAGATGGTCGCATTTTTTGATGGTGAGTTACCCCTGCCTTCTATCCCATTGCGTGCCCGTTGGACCTCTCTCCTGGGCCACCCGCAATGCTCGGTTTGGCCGTTTTGCCCCGGGTTGAGCGAGGTGGTTTCACCCCCACCCTCCCCCATGTCCACATTTGAACTCCTCACCTCCTCCACCCACGATGCTCGGTTTGGCCATTTTGCCCCGGGCTGACTGAGGTGGATTCACGCTCCCCTCTCTATCGTCCACATATACATCACGCAAGGGGGCATGGCCCAATACATTTGTTGATGCCCTTGCATTCCAGAGTTGTTGCGAGTTGAACGTGGAAATCAAGTACGCGTGTCACGACGGACGGTTTTTTCATTCAATACACGTAAGCTGCAACTGATTTACAGACAATTGACCGTTTGCGTCCGACAAAACCCTCCCTACTTCATAGAGTCGGGGACTGTTGTTCATTGCAAATTGTGCAAATTTTAAACACGACTGAGGGGTGTAGCCATGGGTCACTGCTAGTTCAACTAACACAAAAAGACAAACTCTACACTAAGTTAAGTCACCAATCAAATGTTTCATCGTTGTCCTCCTCATCAGAGAATCCCGCAATAACTAATGCCTCTTCCTCTATGATTGGGGCTGTAGGCAGTAAGTGTGCACCTGGTTCGTCCAACTCAGCCAGTTCATCCAGCCGGTGATGATCAGATGCATCTAATGTGCGGTAATTTAGTGCAAACTTGATTCAAACAGAGAAAACGTACCAAGACCTTGTCCGCCGTGAATGCCACCCATATAGTAAGCACCATCAGTATCCTCATGAAAAAAAAGGTCATTTTGGTTTTCGAGGAGAGGCAAAGGCTCTTCATCCGGGTCAGTGCCATCTGTAAGAGACCTGACAACAGCTGGCACCTGCACAGAGCGCTGCATCGAATCATACAAATCTAAGTAGACCGTCCATACAGACTGACGAGTGATTGGAGGGCGGCCTAGGCCTTCATAACAGCCTTGAATGAAGTTGTTGAGGGCTCGGGGAACCAAATCGAAGACCGGATGATCAGGGTTCACATAGAGACGGCGGACATAGTCTATATCGTCTTGTTTGACTGTTACCTAGAATAATAAGCCAGTTAGTGTGACAACGTGGTTCAAGTAGTATTTGAATGAAGCGCACCTTAAAGTTCAAGGCCCCGAAATCTTCTGGAGACTCGTATATTAGATTAGGTACACCGTGTGGAAGCACCTAGATTGTAAGCGCTAAACAAATGTAAATGACTACTATCAAACAATCAAATACCTTGTTACGATCTGGCCTCTTGAGGGTGTTATTAACGCGGTCCTGATACCTATCTAGCTCACACTGAAGCCATGGAATAAAAATCCAGCGGAAGATCATGCTAAATACACCACTGTGAGCAAAGTCGAAATGGTGGAAAGCCAGGCCCGAAGTCACTTACACCTGAAGGGTGTTATCACTATCATACCAGCCGTTCTCCACTCCTTCATCCAAGAGTGTTTCAAAACCAGGAGTAAACCGGCGCCGCAACTGAGACCAAGTGATCTCCGGTTTAACATTCTTCTTGGTCCGCATCCAGCGGTGTTGTAATGTACCTTGCAGTGCCGGATCATACATTTGACGAAGCATAGTGTGTGCATTGGCGATTCCATAGTTTTCAGTGCCGGGATCACTCTGAGTCACTAGTGGCATATCTGTCATACCCAGGCAAGGCAACTTAAATGAGTAACAGTGCGATAGATAGTTATTAAAACGAACTTACGACCCAGTTTCTGGATGGTCTCAAGATAGTAAGTGAGAATGAGCTGGGGGTTGCGGTTGGAATGCCACACTCGGATCCACATGATGCGACCCGAGAATGGCTCCACTCCAGTGTGCAATGCAAGACCGAATCGAAGCCACTTATCATGTTGATCAACAGCAAATAGGTCGTTGACGCCGGCGGCCCAGAACCGCCTCCGCTTGAGACGGCGAGCTTTTCGCTGATGTACGAGGTCTGCTTCATAGATGGCACAGTATGCTATCACTAAATTTCTATTTGGTAGCTAGTCAGATACAGATCAACGTCAAACAAATTAAGTACCTTGAAAACGCTCATTTCTTTCTCGTGAAATTAGCAAAATCACCATTTCCCGCGCACCAGCATTTGGGTATGCCTTGCGAAGCTCGATCATGGCTTCACGGATAGATTCGATGGTGTGGCTCTGCTGGCGGGTACGCAGGAGACCCATGTCATTGCGGATCTCTCTGAACTTCGTGTATCTACACACAAAGATCAGAAAAATAGTATCAATTAGTGGAAATCGACTCACCCTAGTCCATAACGAGACGTGTCAAAATGATTCTGCAAGTTTTCTACAATCTTCCTGTCTGTTTGACGCGCTTTCCAGTACCGAAGGATGTGAGGAGCAATCACCTCAAGAGGTGCTGATATTGCAAGTCATGTTAGCCTTGTAATCACAATACATAGAGAGGTGCATACGGGTTGGTTTGTTTTGGTTGGGCATAGTAGTTTGACTGACGGTCACCATGATAGCTGCACTTTAAAAGCTTCAATGGCAAGTGCTGATAGCAATAAGCGGAATAGGTGCACTGGTCAGCAGAATAGGAACACCAAGATAAGAGTGGAGCCAGCAGAATAGGCGCACTGAATACCAACTTGAACACCACTGGCAAGATAAGAGTTAGCTGAATGAACACCAGGTTGAATGTGACTGCACCCAGTGGAATAGGAACACCAAGATAAGAGTGGAGCCAGCAGAATAGGTGCACTGAGCACCAACTTGAACACCAAGATAAGATTTAGCTGAATGAACACCAGGTTGAATGCGACTGCACCGATAGAGTTGCAGCCTGAGGTTGAATGCGACAAATGGCTAGACTTGAACAGTCAGTACAATTGAATAAAGTCCGCCGTGATAAGTCCGATGCGGAGACTTTCGGATACACTGCGGCAGATAACTTTAATATGTTGAATCTGTGTGCTGTTTCGACCACATGGTGAATCTGTGCATCATTTTGACCATGATCATGGTGACTCACATGTTGCGCACAATGATCCAACTCGCTGAAGAATTTGCTGACTCTCGACTTAGATGCAACTCAGTACTGCGGGATATCAATGACCCTCCACTTACTAGATGCGACTCTTCAGAGCGGTGAGTTTTTCCAAACAGTCTTTATATAAAGCCTGTCTCTGAAGTGTTGTAGGGCCACTGTTATATTCCTTCAATTCCTTCAACTCATCACACAAGCACCTACTAGCATCATGGAACTCGTCTCCTCAGTTTACCGAAGATGCTGTTGCCAAGGAGGACCGTGTCTGTGGTCGACCTGCTTGCCGCAGCACAATACTCAAAGGCGCTCCATGCTATTATGTTGCCACCATTGTGCCTGGCCAACCTGGTCGCTTCGTTTGTGAAGCATGTTACTTGCGATACTCACAGAAGCTTTCAACTTCGGTCCGACCCTCTTCAGTCCACCCTTCTTGTAAGTACACTTGAAACCCCTATATAGCTTTTGATCAATGACGCTATTAATTACATCCAGCCGCACAATCACAGTTACTTCCAAATCCTCATATCATACGCCAGACCGTGAATGCAGCACAACGCAAGTGTAAGTCAAATTTCTCTATTACATATCAAACATGTCTGAATGGCGAAATTCAATAGCAACTATCAATCCACCCCGTGTAGTACCCTTCTTGTCTCAGCCCTCCAGTAGCACTGCGCACATAGGCCGCATTTCAGGCCCAGATATCGCTGTGCCTCTATCATGGCAACAATCGCCGGCTAGTTCCAACCCGAACATGGTATCTGGTGCTGCAGGGTATTCTGTGCACCATGCTCAGTATGGTCTGGAGCGTGAACGATGGGCTAAATTGGCATATGCTCCGCCCCCTGCAGAGACCATCACATTAGAGATATCAGCTGTATACGAGGGAAATTCATGGAAGAAAAGTGGGCGCGGCATTAACTTTGGGGTGCATTTGTTTTTCTTTCTATCTCTCCAGGTTGCTGTTTTTCTGATGCTCATAAATCAGAATATTTGTGAAGGAAAGAAGGACATCGATGCTCGCTTGGACGCCCCTGGGCTTATACAAATCGCTTTAGATACTATTCTACCGAAAATCCTCACATTTGGAAGGGGATTTCCTTGGCGCACAGAAGAATTTGTTGTCCGGGATGCTACCTGGGTTGACCTATCCGGACATTTGCCTGCCATTCCGTACTTCTTAGCTCAGTGCTTAGTCCAATCTCGACGCGGACCAAAGACGACAACTTTCAAGACCAAGCAATTCTTACTCATGGTTGTTGTGCCTGCAGCGCAGTGGAGTGAGTATGAGGCATGGCTGGATAAAACTGAAGAAGAAGTAAGATTCCGCTCATTCGATGTATTGTCACTCTGCTAACTCATAGATTTCTCAGAATATCTTGCGTGAACAGCTCCAACGACACAGATCTATCATTACTGTTACTGAAGAACGAGACCCTCGAACTTCCGGCACCAACTCAGATGACCCATGGGCCGCACAACAAGAGGATGAAGACCCATTTGGTCTTGACTTCGAAGGACCAGATGCCTTATCTACTGTGGGACGTAATTCCACTGTTACTGACAGCTCAGCACATAATCCGACACGTCCATCAGCAAAGCGGGCTCATGTTCGCAGAGAGAGCGACTCCACAAATAGTACTGTGTCACCTCCTCGCAAGAAGCCAGCACCTGGTGTATTCCACCTTCCTGACCGTAATGATTTGAAAGAGGCCTTGAAAAGTGGAGGTAGTGTAGATGCTGTGCGTGCACCTAAAGGTGAGTTCATCCTTTGTCTTGAGGCAGGCATTCTAATGAGTATTGACTTTAGTTTATGACTTCCGCAATGAGGACATTCAATTCCATCCAATCCCTGTGCGCCCACTAGCCGATATCTTGAAGACTCCTCAGTATTGTTCATTCAAACCCAACATCTCAAATTCGTCTATCGGACAACTCACTATCGATGTCCCCATTCGCAGCATGATCGGTATCGGTGCCTTTAAGACAGCTCATCCAGGGTGGCTCACGCTATCTCCCCTATCCTCCAGTGGCCTTGGGTCGCGTGCTCAGCAGGATGTTGTTGTCAAGCGGCCATTTCACAGACCTCCCCCTCACACCCCTGGATCCAGCATCCTCAAGATTTCACGTTACGCACTACCAGATGAGCATGAAAAACTCCTCAATGAATGTAACTTGTTGTACTGGGCAAAATCTCTCCTTGACTTCACTTACGAATACATCGATCACTGTATCAATGCCGCACCAACTCTGCCATCTTTTCCAATACCCCCGTGTGCGTTTCGTGGAAGCGGGCATTGCTTTGGCGTTTTTCTCGACACTCGTCAAACACTCAGGGCACCTCCGAACAAGCTCCCATGGCAGACATTAAGGCGGGGATGTTTTCAGCGGTTTATCTCCTTGAGGAGTGGGTGACGTCTGGTACTCCTAATGATCAGACATTCGTGAAGTTCATCCACAACAAGGACTACGGACCTTCACTTGATGAGGATGAATACGGCTATGACCTAGCCGTCTTTCTCTCGTTTACTCAGCACATCCAGTATGAAAAGACAGAGGGTCTGGCGTTCATTTCTGATTATCAAGGCAGCACCGAGCTTCTGACTGATCCTCAGATTTTGACCCACCGGTATGTGCATTTTCAGCTACTATGGTTGGTGACCTTCATTAACTGCTTCTCTAGCTCAGTCAATGAAGGAATTGATCTTTTCGGTGACGGGAACATTGCAAGTGTGGTGGACGACTTTAAGGCAAGGCACCTCTGTAACCACTATTGCAAGTGGCCAGGATTTGAGTTGGAAGTATATGCTTAGGAGAGTTACTTATTTTGATGAGTTACGATGGACCTTGTAATCCGAGCGCTGCCAGGCAGAGACACTTTCAAGTTGGAAAGAACACTTGTAAATAACTTATTTATTCGAGATTGAAGTGCACGGAGTCCTATTGCCTTATATGCGATTGTGACATGACTAAGTGAGCGCGGCAGTCCTGTCTTCCATAACCCATTCTTAGCGCTTACTAATTAGTGCAATCATACGCTATCGTGCCGAACTGAAAATATGGAAATATGCGTGCATCATATGCATCATGGCCTAGGCCATGGAGGCCTGAGGCCTGAACCCTCAACCTCTTCTCCTCTCCTACTCAGCGAAACTTTATCTACAGTCCCACTCATTGTGAACCCCTCTCTTGACAGTTTCCGATGCTGCATATTTTTCGTCATTTGTTTCGTCCCACCATCCCGCGTAGTAGCTTTGAAAACGAATATATCAGACTCGAAAGTAGGTCACTCCATATTATCTTCGTATCTGTTTCGTGATCCTCACGATCCTTCTGCAGTCATCAACGGAAAGAATCTGAAAGTCCCCTCCGAGCGCATTCCCGCTGGCATTTACGTATCCATCAAAGTCGACTCATGTGGACGCTGGAAATCGGCCGTCAGCGTATTGTCATCTGACGAATCTGTAGCATGGGGGAATACTGTGACTCTGTAAAATCTGCGGAGTATTTTTTCTGACGCGATGCGAGAACTGATCTTCGGTTTCTAGATCATCGCATGCCTCACCTGCATTATCAGTGGAGATCTGAGCGTCTCATGAGGTTGGTCGAATGCTAGGAAGTGGAGAGGTCATCGGGAAACTTCAAACGTCCTGGGATGAGCTACTCGATCATGGAGGTGAACCTTTTGGTGAGTGATTTGCTCCTCATTCACGCACATATACTAATATCTCGCAGTTTTGTCCTTCCCACCCGTTCGTGGTGTCCACCCTTCCCTCACGTTGATGGCCGTCGTCGTACATAGTTTCGACAATCAGGACGGTGCATTGTCTGATGTGGGTGACGCTAGTCTCTACTTTTAGCCTTTGTTGACGGAACGCCAACTGCAGTCCCTCGTAGACTGCAAGATTACTCGAGAGACAGATGCGGGCCACGCACAACTTGCCAAATACGTGACGTGCAAGAGGGTCTCTCACCTGAACGATGCTGTGCAGCATTTTCAGTTGGTTCTGGACCAGTGTCCGGTCGGCCATCCTGACCGCGCAGCAGCCCTCACCAACCTTGCATATGCACGCCTTCGAGGATATATTTACAAGGATCTTCAAGACATTGACACCTCCACTTCCCTCTTTCGCGAAGCCCTTGCATTACGTCCTCAGCGCCATCCCGATCATCCATTGTCTCTATATAATCTCACCAAAGCGCTGACTGGGCGCCACAACAAGAAAAACGCTGCTGCCGACATCCGCGAAGCCGCAAAACTCTTTCACGAACTACTGCCTCTCTGTACAGAGGGCACCTACCTCAGGAGCATCGCGACAGGGGCTAATGGTATCGACTATGTGATCGGCGGATGCAACAAACTTCCAGTAGACGCATCCGATGAGGGCATCCACCTTCGACGAGTCATCCTCGAGCTCTGTCCCCTGGGCCATCAACTGCGTCCCAGTGCCCTTCACTGGCTTGCACAGGCGGTAGAAGCCCGCTTCCAACAGTGTAGCAGCATCGATGATATAGATGAGACTATACAACTTCGTCGTGAAGTCATGTATTTGCACCCCGAGGGTCATCCTCGACGTGGTAGCTACCTGAACAACTTGGCCTTATCACTCGTGCTTCGCTTCAATCACCAAGGCAAATCTAATGACCTCAATGAGGCCATCTTGTTGCACGAAGAAGCGCTGCACCTCCGCCCTGTTGGGCATCAATCTCGTGATTTTTCATTGGATAACCTGGGGGGCGCTCTCATCACCCGTTTCAACAAACGCGGCGACAATGATGACATCATCCGAGCTGTTAGCCTCCTTCGCGAAGCACTGTCATTGCGCCCACACGGACATCCACGTCGTGATACCACACTTAGCAACCTTGCTGCTGCGCTCAACGCCAAATATGATAAATTGCATGTCAGCGAGGATCTTAACGAGGCCATCGATAAATATCGCGAATCCCTTCGGATAAAGCGGCATGACCATCCCGAGCGCCATAGAACTCTTCGCAACTTGAGCTCGGCACTCTGTTCTCGTTTTAAGCAAACTGGAGAGAATGAGGATGTCGAGGAGGCCATTAATCTCTGCCAAGAATCACTGGAGGCTTTGCCTTCACTGCACCCAGACAGGTATTTCGGCTACATGCGGCTGCAGGTGGCCTATTTGTCTCGTTACCGAGTGCAACTCGACCCTCTTGATTTGTCACTCGCTGTAGATAACTTTAGACTGGCGTCGCGGCATCCCACTCAAGGATTCCCAGAACGCCTCATTCAGGTATATAATTGGATTGTTGCAGCAGAGAGGCACAGTCATGCATCTGCGCTAGAAGCCTACGTGACATTTCTGGAGCTTCTTGATGGTCATTTGGCGACACGATCATCCACCATTTCACGGCGTGAAGCTGCCGCTGCCTTCCATTATGCCAGATCACTGCCTGTAGATGCTGCAGCATATACCGCACGCCATGACAATCTACGACTCGCAGTGGAACTCGTAGAGCAGGGCCGTGACCAGCAATGGTCGCTGGCCTTTCGACTCAAGACTCCATTGGGAGACCTCGAGTCGGCAAATCCGACACTGGCGCACAACTATTTACAACTGAGCAGGCGCGTTTCCGATGCCGTTCAGAGTTCTGCAACCATCACCGACAGAGCTGCTGCTGATCGGGCAGCAACCGAGTATTGGAGACTTAAAAAGCAATGGGACGCTGCAGTAGCTGAAATCCGTAATCTTCAAGCGTTCTCGCGATTCCTGCTCCCGCCGTTGTACGAAGACTTGCGAGCGGCAGCACGCAGGGGCCCTGTCATTATCTTTGTTACCAACAATTACTCGTGCAGCGCCATCATTGTCACAACATCAGGAGAGCCCCACCTTGTTCCCTTGTCATCTGTCGTTCTCGCAGATCTAAACAATCTCAAGGATCGCTTCGCCAGGGCGACACGACACGCATCTGTCATGGACCCCAAGGTGCCGCGGAATGATCTAATAGTGCTCTTGCGGACAGTGTGGGATGAGATCATGTTACCCGTCGTCAACGTCCTCCAGCAGGACCTGAAATTAAAATCCCACTCTCGCATCTGGCTGTGTCCAACTGCAGCTTTCACATCTATTCCTCTCCACGCAGCTCACCCGTTTCGAACGAACGCAGATCGCTCCAAGGAGCCATGCCTGGAGGATCTCTACATCTGCTCTTACACGCCGACACTGTCGGCTCTGGTCAGATCTAGGCAGATGATGAAAAGGCGTGTGACTCCGTCCTTTATGACAATCGGACAAGGTCGACCGGGTGCAGGGAAATGCAAGACGCTCTTGGCTGTCGACAGCGAGGTCGAGCTTGTCCATAAGCTCGTCCCCGCGACCGCCAACCGGGGCACTATTTCTGGTAACGCAGCCACACGAGCAGGTGCACTCGAAGCTTTGGAAGAGAATACCTGGGTGCACCTTGCTTGCCATGCCAAGCAGGACCCTATGCAACCTTACAATTCCCATTTTTTCATGAGAGATAAACATCTGACGTTGCTCGATATCATGGAGAAAGATATTCCGCACGCCGAGTTCGCGTTCTTATCCGCTTGTCATACCGCCGTCGGTGATAAGGAGACGCCCGACGAAGTGATTCACCTCGCAGCTGGTCTCCAGTTTTCGGGGTTCAAGAGTGTCGTTGGCACGTTGTGGGAGGTCAACCATGCTGTCGCAAAACACGTTGTCAAAGCGTTCTACGAGAATATGTTCAAAGATTCGAAGGATGGCAGTGTGATGGACTGTACGAAGGCGGCCTGGGCACTCAACCGTGCTACACACGCCGTGAAGATGAAAGTGCCACTCGAGCAGAGGATAGTTTTCATTCATATTGGTGTGTAGTCCCTACTGTATTACTTTCATCTGGTACGGTTTCACGGGTTATTTATATTGCATTATTTTTCGTCTCTATTGTACCTTAGTTGTAGCAATCGCTGTATTAACCTGTTGCGTCTGTCACGTACTCCTATGCTATCTTGCTTTCGCGTTCGCGTCTACTCTTGGAGTCCTCAACAAATTCATTCATTGCTCGACGGTATGTGCATTCGACATCGTTTTTGCGGACTCGACCAGGACCTTCAAGCGCCTATCTCCTTCTGCACAGTAAGTGCCCCGTCACAAGCAATACCAGGCTAGAAGCACAGCTCATCTACAAACCCACTGAATAGGAGCCGCTTATCGGTAGTACCGAGACCTAAGGGAATGCAAAGGTTCAATGCGAGACATTCTAGTTGCCACTTGGTAAAAGTGTGTGAGCAGATACTTAATTAGTTCAGGTGTTTGTCTACACCTTCGAATCTACTTTGATACTGAATAACTTATATAAATACCACGCCCCGCTTCCTGCAGAGAACCAGACCAGCATTCCGTGTGCTACACACCAGACATTCCTGAAAAGCAATCGAAATCATGCTAGATCCTGCATCGGAGTCAGCCACTAGCCGAGCATAATCTGCCCGGATACTAAGGATAAGGTGTGGTCTCGGCCCACACGTCTGCACTGGAAACAGCAAAGCTAGATCGCGGGCAACTTTAGCAGAAAAAGATAGCCGCATTCAAATTAGCTCACTTTACAAAGTAAAGCCGTGATGAAACAGTCGCCAACAGCCCATCTTGTCGATGGTCGTTGCAGTTCGCGGAAGTAATCCAGACTGAAAGACGTTGTGCGAGGACCTCCCATACCGTGTCTAGGATTCAAACCGAATAGAGAAGGTGATTAGCTAGCGCACAAGATCCACTGGCAAGAGGTGGCGGAAGAGACGTTCAATCGCCTGCCTTCTTTCCCCTGGTCCCAGGAGGCACCTATTGAGTCTTGCCTCGGGCAGCCAATCAAAAAAAATCAGCCTATCAGTACCCATGCTGGACGGTGACTTGATGATCGCTTCGCAAATCTGCATAGGGTGGTCGACCTATCACAACCTATGCCAGGATCTTGGTCGCAAACCAACGTAACTACTGGGGCCTCGAACCTAAAACAGGATGCATGTGGACCGTCACGTCAGCGAAATTGAGAGCCTGTGCATACTCGTCAGATTCCCATTGAGCCATCAGAAAGCAGCTATTACGGGTATAAGCTAAATATTTATGTATATCAGCTCAGGCTCCCGCTATTCAAACCAACCTTATGATCTGCACCAAACAACTTTTCGATAGTCAACTGAACGGAGTGCGATGGTTATTTGTGACGAATCCCGGTATCTGCCGGCCGATCGTTCAGTGATGTCATTTTGTGCCGAGCTCCCGAATGTGCGAAAGAATTGATCATGAGCGCTCACTGAGCGCTGAGCGTCTCAAGCTTGATTATCTCGGACAGTATTTATGTTGATTATGGGAACTCAGGTAAGCAACGAGCTTACACATTACATGTCTTCGTTGTCCTACTCGTCGAGCTCGCCGTCTTTGAAGTTTGCAAACAGCATCCTCTGCCTTTTTTTCCAACCCTTGTGCCCATGAATGCCGCCACCTCTCTGCATCCTGCCAATTCCGCGCCCGCTCCTTCAACCTGCAGCCTAGCTATGCCGTCGCCGCCGGTTAATTTTTTCGGAACAGCGCATCGCGACCGGGCGGCATGCCCGCGTCAAGATCTAGCGCTCTCCTTCGCGCTCGTCATCGACATCTCCTCCCTCGTTGTCTCTCCCCACCGGTTATTACACCTACCTGGCTGCAGGCGCCTTCGTATTTTTTCTTCGGTGATCTCCACTGCATCCTGGATTTTTTCCTCACCTATCTTGCGATCCCACCTCGTGCGTACTTCCCTACTGTCTACATACTTATCTCTGTCAAATTTTTGTAGTCATAATTTATATATTGCATCCTCATCTGTGCTCACTCAGTAAACCATAAAATTTCATGACACTAACCCTACCGAGCGGTGGTTTAGGTCTTTGCCACTGATGTAATTGATGCGTTCAGGGACTTGTGTTTTCTACCCTATTGGGAGCCGATCTACTTCGGAATGATAACAGGGCACTACACACTCGGTTTGAGGTTGTTCGAAGGAACCGAGAAGGGTCCGAATGATAACAGGAACTCCATCAGCAAGACTCCCGTTGTCATGACCGTGAAATTTCACTGGTTCTCCTATCATTGCCGTTAACGGTGCCGGCGACTACCTATCTGCACGTTCGTCGTTGAGGCGGGGCAGCAGTTTGATAAAAAGGAAATAAATTCCCGCACTGGCAGATGTTTTGATCCTATAGCATCGTGGAATCGGCGCCGGGGGCTGAAGCGCTGAGGGGGGGCTGGACTTCGTCATGACAGACTTCGATGATCTGTCTAATATGAGGTTCTGTAACTCTTATAAAGGCAGGAATCTTGCCAAGCCTAGCAAATTCTCTCGTTCTTGTCGCTTGTGGTCAACCTGCTCCAACTGGCATATAAAATCGAAATTCATCACGCTGCCAGTGCGACAAATGGTTTTCTTCAAATTCTTTTCTACCTGGATCTTCAGCTTCTTGCCTGAGAACTGGTGGAAAGTCGAGCCGGAAACAGATGTGTCGGGCTCGACGCACCCAGTGGATACAGACGTCGATGATAATGAGTGAGTAGACGTAACCTCTTGTAGAGGATGACTCATGCCACAAAATCTTCAACAAATCTAGATACCTGGTCGAGCTTTCCACGACGCCTGAGATTGTCAAGGAACCGACTGTTGGTATAAGTTTCTTAGTAAGTTCTGACATCTGATGATAAGTTTCAAGGTGGCGATTCTGTATGTAAGGATCGAAATTCAGGATGAATGTTTCAAGGATATCTTCAACAAGGTAGGCCGATATGATGTAGAATACGCACTCTAATGATATGAAAACATTTGCAGAAGTTGATGGATGTCTTCCGCATGTGGAAGCCACTGCGCCATGATATCATTCTTCCCCTGTGCGGGATTACCTACGGGTCTGGTCCAGTACCAGCTATCGTATCTCCATGGATGCCAGACGGCTCCTCGAGCACATATCTCGATAAAAACATTGGAGTGGGCTCGGCTGTTGCGTACACTGGACTCTATGATGTGGAGATGATGTATGTTCTCTCTACTGCTTCCGAGACTCTACTCTAAGGTCCTCACTAGCTCCGCCCCGAACGCCGGTAAACCCCTCTGCCTCCTGACCTCCTCCGTAGGGGTCCCCTACTCCAACAGTCTCTCTGAGACCTACAAATTCGGCTTGGCAAGTATTCCCACATGACATAACTGCACCACAACTCACGAGCGTCGTACCAGCTTGCTGATGTAGTTGCTGGTCTTCAATATCGTATGTCATGTCATTTTCGCATTGCATTAAGATAAGCTGATATATGGTGTATAGTCCACTCCAATGGAGTGGCTCATACAGATCTCACAGGTGTAAGCAACAGTGCGCGGTATGTAGATATGTGACACTTTTCACACCCTCTTAGAGCAATGTACTCATCAATAGCGACGGAAGAGCTCTTGTGGCGGACTATGGGTGCTTGACTACATATTCCAACCTAAACGGGACCTCTTACATCAGGAGTTATGTACGATGGGTTGTGCCTGAGCTTTTCGATGTTCCGGATACCGAGGATGCGCCTAGCTCACCAAAGCTAGAAAGCGACATTTATTCTTTTGGATGCATTGCATACCAGGTCTGTCAACGGCGTATATTTACAGCGCTCTTGTTCTCATTTTTGTTAGGTTTTATCGGGCCAGCAGCCGTACTATAACATTCGCAGTGGTCACCGGGTGGTTGTGGCCATCCTCAGGGGTGTCAAGCTTAAACGTCCCTGCCGTTGAAGATTGTCACTGGAACTTCATCGAGCAATGTTGGGTCGAGCTGTCACAGCGACCTCCCATTGCGGATGTCCGAGATTTGATCTATCACTATAGAGTCGACTTATGTTTTTGTATTAGACAAGTTTGGCGATCGGCGTTCAATCTGTTTCCTGCGAATGAATGAGATGACATAGGCTCATGTGGGCTTCTTCTGTTCTAGCAATGTGCACGTCTCGAGATGAAACTCCACAGGACCACAAAGGCATCACTCGAGCACCCATGCTGACGTGACGGCGATCAACGGATGCTGATGCATGATGAGCCGAAATTTGATATATCCAGTGCCAGTGGCACTAGCAGAAGTCTGCCACTACGGAGCATTAAAGCTACTCAATTCTTAGGGCTCAGTTCGCACTTCGCGAGCTCGGCACCAACATCACCAAAATTACCGAAACCAGACATCACATGATATGTTGAATTTTCTGGCGCCAACAAAATATGGTCATGCGAACTTGAAGGAGCCAGGGCGCCGCAGGCTCGCGAGAACGCTGCGAAGGGGTCCACGGTAGGTCTGTAGCTATTCTCTGACTACCTACCA
The DNA here is from genome assembly GCF_016647625.1 of Suillus subalutaceus. Classification (NCBI taxonomy): domain Eukaryota; kingdom Fungi; phylum Basidiomycota; class Agaricomycetes; order Boletales; family Suillaceae; genus Suillus; species Suillus subalutaceus. The sequence continues at coordinate 98,041 of NW_024540343.1, forward strand.
GTATTGACCATCTCAGGGGTCTTACTATCTTGCGCAAGATATGCTCTTGGGTGCGGGCATTAAGTGAGTCATGTTGTCGTGATTCTCGTGATGAAGCAATCCAGCGGTTTACAAGCGTTCATTGACATCGGTTGAGGGGGCCGAATTGTGAGTGGTTTTTTGGGTGTTTTCTTGATGATGTGATGATGTTCATCAACCAAATCGAAAAATTGTTCGAATTCACTCGGACAAAGTGGCGATTCGCACAAGACTTGCAACGCAGTAGTAAGTACTCCACCCCAGCGAATCCAACACCATCATCTCCTCGACCAAATCGAAAAACTGCATCGCGTCGCCATATTCGAATTCAATCGGACAAAGTGGCGATTCGCACGTTTGGTTTATCCTCCCTCGTAGGAGTACCTTCTGGCGGACCTCTCACAAGAGTTCTGAGAAGCACCGCGTTAGACCGTGCGAGGGTAGAATGGAATGGATGGCTTACCTATGGCTTGTACTCTGAGGCGCGGTGAATGCTGGAATCACTGCGTAGCTTGATGCTATCATCCTGTGCAGGAGCATGAGTGGGCATGAGTGAGGGAGGGAGAGTAAGGGAGTCGTACATGATACAAGTCGCTATAATTCCCATCAGTAAGCATACCAAAAAATCTTGACATGGACATACCAGGCGATGTAAAAAACACATTCATGACATCTTATACCATCCCATCAATCAATCAATCAACATTACCTCATGGTCGCCACTCACAATTAAGGTTCAGCCACGAAACGACCTAGACATACACGCACTTCAGCACAAACACGAACACAGACACGCAGATGAAAAGAACGCACAAACGGAACGATACTAGCGAAAAACACGATGACATAGAGGATGATGCCTTGCGTACGGATGATCGTGAATAGAGACATCGACGAGGAGCGCCAATGGCCGAAGATTGCTAGTTTTAAGAGTACAAAGTCGAATATCGTAGCTAAAAACCAATGATCGTTCAGGTACCGCGCTTTGAGACGAGACGGGACGGGACTCACTGTACAAGGACATAGCAGCTGAATATGTAGGATTCACGATGACGAATCCGCATAATTCGGAAGAGGGAGATGATGTCGGAATTTGTGTTTCTTTTGAGTCTGTTTTTTTCGAGGTGTCAGATCAGGTCGTTGGCACGTGTACAGAATGGGGGTAGGGTACCGCACGGGTAACACCGAGGGTCGGAAAGTTGACACCGCACCCGCACCCGCCAACACCGTACCCTTCACGGGTACGGGTACACACCGACCCGTCAATGTCGCGGTTTATGGAAAACACCGCGGTGTCTCTGAACACCGCGGGTACATTACCAAGAAGAGTGTATTAAGTATTAACAACAATGAAATAAAATAGTACTACTTTTCCTTGTCATTCTCCTCTGCTTCGACTTCATTTCGCTTCCGTTTTTGAGTCCTGACAGCGGCTAAAAGGTCCTCCATCACCAGAAGATCACTTCTGCCCCACGCTCCGAGGCAGAGAAAGGCACGAATTGTTGATGGTGCGAGTCGGTTGCGAGTAAAATGAAGGAGCTGCCGGCCCTGCGAGAAGACACGTTCAACCGCAGTTGATGTTGCTGAGCAAGATAATAAGTATTGATTGATTGAAAGAGGATTCGAAGGAGACATACCTGGGACAGAGAGATAGTCGAGTGCCATCCGATGCAGCATTGGATAAGCACGGCAGTTGTTTTGCCACCATGCGAGTGGGTCCTTGGTTTTCACAGTTGGTAATCGAAGAAACTCATCCAACTCGCTACTAGTAGTACGAGACATGGAACCAAGTGAGTAGTCACCAAAGTCATCCTCGTTCTGTATAGTTGTCAGTGTCAGTGCAAAATTAAATGTTGCCTTACGCGCACCACACGGGAAAAAATGACACAAGCGGCCATTGTGGTGTTGGACCACAACTTCGGATGAAAAGAAACTATAGATAGGTGACCGCCAAGTCTTCTTGAGAGCCTCTGTATCATTGTATAATCAGATATTTGCAAAAATCAATGGAAAGAAACATACCAAGATCTGCAGAAGGATCGGGATCAGGCTCGAATGCACCTGCCGTTGATTTGTTATCGTCAGTGGCAAGTGAATCAGTACTTGATCGCGTAAGATCAACGGTGTCTGTGGGGCTCGATCGAGAAGACCGAGACACAAATGACTGCTTGACCTTCTTCAAGGGGCGGGCCAGAGCCTTAGCACCCTTTGCAACAGCCTTTTTGAGTGACCTGGCCTTCTCGGAGATGGACGACGAGATAGACTTAGATGATGAGTGTGACTGGGTAGACGAAGCATCAGATGCCTTCTTTGTGAGCTTAGTTTTCATGGGGAGACGACTCAGTGGACTTACTGGTCTCGAGTTTTTGCCTTGGCTTTATGGTAGTGACTCGAGCTTCTCTGCAACGAAGTGTCAGCTCAATAAATTGCTAGAATGATTCACGGGGGTACAAAAGACATGACAGAAATCAGTATAGCATTCACTTGTGATCCTCAAGCTCTCAGAGGAAGGAAAAACAGAGAATCAAACACGGTGTTCAATGGCTGTCGCGCGCCTGGTTCCCGATTTGGTATATTATACCCGCCCAAACACCGTCAACCCGCGGTGAATGGCCACGGTATGCTCAAGGGTACGACTATCCTACTCCGTACCCGTACCCTCCAAACCCGTCAGCATAGAACCGCGGTGTTACCCGTACCCGTGCGTTTCCCTAAATGGGGGTGCGTACCGAGTATCAATGTGAACCAGTGCCCTAGGGTAGCGAGCGCCATGAACACGCAGACAAAACGATTGGTCTTCCAAATGCTCCATCTTGAGTGTCGTATGGGTGAAAATCTTCACCAAGAATAGGAGGGAGACTCACGTTCGAATCACGAGATTCGTGGATGTACAACCCACAACGATATTACTCGAGAACTGAAGGAGGAAGCAAGCATCAAAAGAAGTAACACGTCAGGCAAAGGGAACGTCCTACCGCCAGGAATTTCATCACGTCTATAATGTCTAAAAAGCATGATTAAAGGGAACCGAAACGCAGTGGTAATTTTGATGCTTACAATAGCAGTCGACATGTGGCGGAACGACGATGCTCGCCGCAGCACTCAAACTTTGGGTGAGTATGAAGGTGAAGTATGTTGTAGGCGGTCACTGACGATAGTATAACAGTCACGAGAAAGAACGTCCGACCGATCAAATAAGAAACCTAAAGAAAGATGCATGTCAGACTCGATCATAAATGATACCGCACATGCTCACCATTTGCCATCGAAATGGAAGTTGACGACGAAGGAGAGCATTCTCGACCTGGCAGGAATGTATATAACTCCATCTTTTGATATATCGATCTGTGAGCTTCAGTGGGGGTACGTATGTAGGAGGAACGCACCCGTATAATCCTAGCACGACAAAGGTGATATTGACGAGAACAGCGGTCCAGTTCTCGATCACTTCTAAGTCTTGCCAGTTGACCATATTCCGAGTAGTAGTGTAGTGAACGGATGAACCTGGTTGTCACTTATGTAAGGCTCTGAACGAACCTGACGTTAAGGAAGGAGGGCGGTGTGAGATGAGGATGATTGGAAAGCACATGGAAGCTTGATGAGTCTTGATACGATCCGGTGTTACCCATTGAAACAGCTTTTCAGTCGCAAGGTCATGGGAAGGAACGACGACGAGTGGGAGTGGGAGTGGGAGTGGGCCAAGTTGCAAAGTTCCCCCCGCTGGAAAAATACCAGTTTGGATAAACGGTCGCACAGTACTAGGGCGTTGCAGTGTGAACTTTGCTATCGCTCTAATCATAAACTGACGATGAAGCTCAATATTATGATCATGTCATCGATTTTTTCAGTGAAAGGATTCAAGAAACGTGAAAGCAGAAGACTTGTTGTTGTGAAGTTGGTGATTTGTGTCCGATAATTAACCCAAAGCTTGAGCGCTTATATATGACTATCGGGGACAAATCAGCAACTTCAAAGTACGGGTAATTAATTGCAATTGCACACGTTAGAAGCTGCGAGAAAGAAACGAGCGAGTGGAAAAGACTGAGGTGGAAGGAGTCGGAAGGACATGAACGAGTTACAAGACGAATGCTTAGTCAACATGAGCGCTAGCCTTTGCAAATGCCATTACATGGAACTATCCAACCATTGCAATGCAGTGACACGGACTCTGGGACAAGTATTGGAACGCCCTTTGTCGCAGTTCTGCCCGGCAGCAGCCAGGCCCTGTGGAAGGAAACAATCAGCCCTTCTCCACATTCCGTCATGTGTTTGCATTTTGCGTAGTGCCATCTAATAATAACTTGAAGTTCGTCTTTCCGTGATTGACGCTCATGACTCACAACTGGAAATCATGTCTAGCTTGTTAAAGGGCCATTCAATTGCAGGGCCATCATGACCCTGATACTCGCCTGACGCAAATGCAGCCGAACATTAAAAAGTCTTAGATCAACTTGGGAGCGATTAGGCTCCGAACCATTATAATCTAACCGCAAGAGGGGCACCTGAGTTATATAACTCGGTCACTGAAATGCCAAAGTGTCTCTCTCGTCCACAGGAATGTCAGTTCGTCCCCTGCTTGGTTCGGTCGACTGCAGTTCCCGCTATGAGGCCACCTCTAGCAGAGGGAATGATGACGGTCCAACTCTTCCTCTAGATGACATTGACAGACCAATCGTGGAGAAGAGGCTTCTCCGTAAGTTGGACCTTCGAATGGCCTTCCTAGTTCTAATTTACATTATGAATATCGTGAGTCGTTTCACCTAGTGTCTCCACTGCCTAAAACCCCTGCGTAGATGGACCGTTATAATGTAGCGTAAGTGGCCCTTCAAAAACATCTGGAGTAAAGTAACTTAACCACCCGCTTGCAAGTGCGGCGAGGCTGCATGGTTTCGAGGAGGACCTTGGCATGACGGGGAACCAATTCAACACACTTGTCAGCATTCTTTTTGTGGGGTATTTGTTGACGCAGACTCCTTCGTACGTACCGACACCTTGTTATCCTGCGGCATATCTAATACTTTGAAACTCGAAGCAACATAATCTTACATCACATGAAAAGGCCATCATTATACCTCTCGAGCTGCATGATAGCATGGGCCGCTATCACCGTGTTCATGGGTACGTTCAACGTTCACTTGATCGACATTGGCTAACGAGGGTCATGAAAGGCGTAGTGCAAACGTTGGTTACTCGATCTTTTAATGCTGTCCACTGTTAAGCCTGCTCTAGGTATCATGCCGCTCTTATTTTGCGCTTTTTTATTGGATTCGTGGAGGCGACATTCCTTCCCGGAGCTCTATTACTTCTTTCACGATGGTATCATTGCCCAATACCTCCCTGACAGCATATATACTGAAACTCCTCTAGGTATAAGAAAAATGAACTAGCGTTACGCACAGCACTTCTTTTTTGCGGCAGCCCCGTCAGTAATGTTTTTGGTGCTCTTATTGCGTCGGGAATTTTAGAAAGCCTAGACGGTACACTAGGTTTTACGGCTTGGAGGTCTGAGCCGAAATGCGCTCGCTTTCAAGAGTCAAATTGTTCTGATTTTGCTGTTGCAGGTGGCTCTTCTTTGTGGAGGGCGCTTTGACCATCGTGGTCGCAGTGTCTGCAATCTGGATTTTGCCTGATTTTCCTTCAACGCCAAGCGTCTGGCTCTCACCTGATGAACAGACACTGGCCAAACGACGGATGGAGGAAGAAGTTGCGACCATTGAGCGCGAGGGCAAGCCCGAAGGGAACTTCTCTGGTCTTGTCGAGACTCTTATGGATTGGAGGGTATGGTGGCTTGGTGTTGCTCTTCATTTGATGATTTGCTCGCAGTCATTCACCGTTTTTTTCCCGACCCTAATCGCTACAATGGGTTACAACGCGACTACGAGCCTCTTGCTCTGCGCGCCTCCTTGGATTTTGGGAACTGCAACCTCATTTGTTGTGGCCAGGTCAGTATTTACTTCACAGGCCTGATGGGTGAATTAACATTACTGAATTAAGGCACTCCGATGTAACTGGTGATCGCTTCTGGCACATCGTCGGTCCTCTACTTGTCGGTATCGCTGGGTTTATGATGGCGATTTCAACAATGAATACGGCTATACGATATCTATCTCTGTACGAACATTCCTTTCCTCATTCTGTAATTACACGGGCTTATATGCTCCGCGCAGATTCCTTATGGCTCAGAGCCCAGTTGCCTATGTTGTCTCTTTGACCTGGGTCATGAATACGTTTTCCCAGTCACAGTCGAAACGTGCAGCAGCCATCGCACTAGTAAACACTATGGCAGTAGCTAGCCACATTAGTTCATCGTCAGTCCACAGCGACATTGTGCTCTAGCTACTACTGACGCCGTCGCAGATACTTTTGGCCGTCCAGTTGGGGGACCTTCATACGTGAACTCGTATCTCATTTGCATATTGGCAAGCGTCCTGTGCATTGCGATGTGCTGGGTATTTAGGGAGCACCTTTCCCGGTGTAATGAAGCTGCTGAAGCCGAAGAGAAAGTTCTAGGGCTACCTGAGGGTTTTAGATATCTCCTCTAGAGCGTGGTTGGGATCACATTAGTATGAATGTATACTAGCGCACACAAGTAAGACTCTATATCCTGGATCTCTTGTTTAGCGAATCATAGTTTGACGATGCAGAGCTCTATAGTACTTGTTTCTTGCCATTGACTTTTGTCGTCGGATCGATCGATGTGATAATTGCAGTTTACAGAAGACTTGTTGTCGATTTGCTGATCTGTGCATGATGGTGGTATATATTCTTGTCGCACAGAAAGAAAACAAAACATCAACCTTCAGACACAAATCAGCAACTTCAAGTTTTTCACAATGCATCGCAATGAATCACGAATGCCAAAGTAACCCGCTTATATGGCTATGATACGCTAGCCTTAGCCATCAGTGAACTACTTGGCTTTGTGCAGCTCTACAAGTAATAAGACAATCAATATTTGCTTAGTCAACACACGCGGTCGCGCCTTTACGTGGAGGTATCCAAACATATTTGCAGAAGCATCCAAGTGCAATGACACGGACTCTCGGGAAAAGGATTGGAACGCCCTTTTGTCGCAGTTTTGCAGCAGGTAGACTTCTGCATCTTGCATCCAGACTTTCCGTGATTGATGCTCATAACTCACAACTGGAAATCATGTCTAACTTGTGAAAGGGCCATTCAATTGCAGAGCCATCTTGACCCTGATACTCGCCTGACGCAGATGCGGCCGAACATTAAAAAGTCTTAGTTATCAACTTGGGAGCGATTAGGCTCCGAACCATTATAATCTAACCGCAAGAGGGGCACCTGAGTTATATAACTCGGTCACTGAAATGCCAAAGTGTCTCTCTCGTCAACAGGAATGTCAGTTCGTCCCCTGCTTGGTTCGGTCGACTGCAGTTCCCGCTATGAGGCCACCTCTAGCAGAGGGAGTGATGACGGTCCAACTCTTCCTCTAGATGAAATTGACAGACCAATCGTGGAGAAGAGGCTTCTCCGTAAGTTGGACCTTCGAATGGCCTTCCTAGTTCTGGTTTATATTATGAATATCGTGAGTTGTTTCACCTAGTGTCTCTACTGCCTAAAACCCCTGCGTAGATGGACCGTTATAATGTAGCGTAAGTGGCCCTTGGAACACATTTGGAGTAAAGTGGCTTAACCACCCACTCACAAGTGCAGCGCGGCTGCATGGTTTCGAGGAGGACCTTGGCATGATGGGGAACCAATTTAACACACTTGTCAGCATCCTTTATGTTGGATATTTGTTGACGCAGGCTCCTTCGTATGTACCGACACCTTATCATTCTGCGACATATCTAATATTAATTTGAAAGCATATGATCTTAAACCGCATGAAGAGGCCATCATTATACCTCTCGAGCTGCATGATAGCATGGGCTGCTATTACCGGTGTTCATGGGTACGTACAACGTTCACTTGATTGACAATTGGTTAACGAGGGGTTATGAAAGGTGCAGTACAATCGTTGTATCTCGATATTTTAATATTGTCTACTGTTAACCTGCTCCAGATATCATGCCGCTCTTATTTTGCGCTTTTTATTGGATTCGCAGAGGCGGCATTCTTTCCCGGAGCTGTATTCCCTTCTTTCACGATGGTATCAGTGCCCATGCCTCCTGACAGCATATACTGACATATCTCTAGGTATAAAGAAAAATGAATTAGGGTTGCGCACAGCACTTCTTTTTTGCGGCAGCTCCATCAGTAATGCTTTTGGTGCTCTTATTGCGTCGGGAATTTTAGGAAGCCTAGACGGTACACTAGGTTTTTCGGCTTGGAGGTCTGAGCTGAAATGCGCTTGCTTTCAAAAATTCAAATTGTTCTGATTTCGCTCTTGCAGGTGGCTCTTCTTTGTGGAAGGGCGCTTTGACCATCGTGGTCGCAGTGTCTGCAATCTGGATTTTACCAGATTTTCCTTCAACGCCCAGTGTCTGGCTTTCACCTGATGAACAGACACTGGCCAAACGACGGATGGAGGAAGAAATTCTGGCCATTGGACACGAAGGCAAGCCCGAAGAGAACTTCTCTGCTCTTGCCGAGGCTCTTGTGGATTGGAGGGTATGGTGGCTTGGTGTTGCTCTTCATTTGTTGGTTTGCTCGCAGTCATTCAGTCATTTTTTTCCCGACCCTATCCTGCTACAATGGGTTACAGCGCGACTACTAGCCTTCTGCTCTGCGCACCTCCGTGGATTCTGGGAACTGCAACCTCATTTGTTGTGGCCAGGTCTGCATTTATTTCACTGGTCCGATAGGTGAATTAACATCACTGAACTAAGGCACTCCGATGTAACTGGTGATCGCTTCTGGCATATTGTCTGTCCTCTACTTCTCGGTATCGCTGGGTTTACTGATGGCAATTTCTACAATGAATACAGCCGTGCGATATCTATCTTTGTACGAACATTTCCGTTCCTCAGTTCTCTGATTCCACGAGCTTACGTGCCCCACGCAGATTCTTCATGGCTCAGAGCTCAGTTGCCTATGTTGTCTGTTTGACCTGGGCCATGAATACGTTTTCCCAATCACAGTCGAAACGCGCAGCAGCCATTGCACTGGTAAACACCATGGCAGTAGCTGGCTTCATTAGTTCATCGTCAGTTCACAGCGACATTGCTCTCTAGCTGCTACTGACGCCAGTCGCAGATACTTTTGGCCGTCCAGTTGGGGACCTTCATACGTGAATTCGTATCTCATTTGCATCTTGGCAAACGTCCTGTGCATTGCGATGTGCTGGGTATTTAAGGGAGCACCTTTCCCGGTGTAATGAAAGCTGCTGAAGCCGAAGAGAAAGCTCTAGGGCTACCTGAGGGTTTTAGATATCTCCTCTAGAGCCGTGGTTGGGATCCCATTAGTATGAATGTATACCAGCGCAGCACAAGTAAGACTCTACATCCTGGATATCTTATTTCGCGAATCATAAATTGACGATGGATAGCTGATCGGCAACTTCAAGTTTAGTATTGACAATGCATCGCAATGAATAACGAATGTTACAGTTGTTTGAGAAACTAATGTCAGTGGCACATGTGTGTACCAAAAGGGAAATCGATACAACAACGCGTTCTGGACGCTTGTAGCCTTGTAGGTGCTGCGACAGCTTTCATATGCCGTTCATGATCAGACAACGTTCACAACACTACTAGGAGACTCTGAATTTGAATTTCTCTAGTACCTAAACACTATGTTCAACCAAAGAATCAGGCATCATCTCAAACAATGCGCCATTTGACTTTGGGATAACGGATAATAGGAATTGGAGGATGGAACGATTAATGCAGATGAAGCTGTTGGATGGACCGATGAAGCCCGTAGATACACCAAGGAAGAAATTCACGATGCCTATCCTAGCACTCGCCGACTATTCGTCATCGTCACAGCCGTTACGAACGAGCAGGAAAGAAGGATGTGAACATGCCCACTTGCGAGCTGCGAGCGATCGACTAGGGCAGGGAAATGGACAGAGACAACAGAGCCCTTCGCGTTGTCTGTGAGTCGGGCTTTATCTCCCCGGCTAGGAGGTAGAGCGGAGCGAGCTTGTCACTCATGTAAGGCTGTGAACGAATTTGACATTAAGGGAGGAGGGCAGTGTGAGATAGGAAAGCACATGAAAGTTTGATGATTTGATACGATCCGGTATTACCCATTGAAACAGCTTTTCAGGCGCAAGGTCATAGGAAGGAACGACGACGAGTGGGAGTGGGCCAAGTTGCAAAGTTCCCCGCTGGAAAAATACCAGTTTGGATAAACGGTCGCACAGCCTACAGGTACTACTAGTGCATTGCAGTGTGAACTTTGATATCGTTCTAATCATAAACTGATGATGGAGAGCTCAATATTATGATCATGTCGTTGATTTTTTCAGTGAAAGGATTTGAGAAACGTGAAAGCAGAAGACGTGTTGTGAAGTTGGTGATTTGTGACCGATAGCCACCATGGCATGCAGCTGACTATCAGGGACAAATCAGCAACTTCAAAGTACGGGTAATTACATAATTGCAATTGCGGACGTTGGAGACTGCGAGAAAGAAACGAGCAAGTGGAAAAGAGTCAAAAGACTGAGGAGGAAGGACGGAGCTTAATGGATGCTTAGTCAACACACGCGGTCACATTTTTTACGCTGGAACTATCCAACAATCAGTGCACACTGCAGTTACTGCAGTAGCATCCGAGTGCAATGTCACGGTCTCCGGGAGAAGCATTGGAATGCCCTTTTGTCGCAATTTTGCAGTAGGCAGACCCTGTGGAAGGAAACAATCGGCCCTTCTGCGTGACGTTCTTTCAGGTGTCTGCATTTTGCATAATGCCATCTAATAATAAGTGCGTCAGACTTTCCTTGATTGACGCTCACAACTCAAGCTTGTCAAAGGGCCATTCAATTGCAGGGCCAGTGATCCTGACACTCGCCTGATGCAGATGGCCGGCCGAACATCAAACTTAATAGTAGTCCTCGCTGGATTAAATGAATAAGTAAAATTTGTTTTCATGTCAACTTGGGAGCGGTTAGGCTCCGAATAATATTGAACCGGAAAAGGGGAACTTTGACACTACTGCGGCATAGGTACATACTCGGTTACCGAAATGCAAAAGTGCGAGCTTACGTCTATCTCTCTCATTCACAGGAATGTCAGATCTTCCCTTGCTTGGTTCAGTCGACTCCAGCTCCCGCTACAATGCCACCTCTAGCGAGAGGAGTGATGACGGTCCAACTCTTCCTCCAGATGACATTGACAGACCAATCGTGGAGAAGAGGCTTCTCCGTAAGTTAGACCTTCGAGTGGCCTTCCTAGTTCTGATTTACATTATGAACGTCGTGAGTCGTTGTACTTAGTGTTTCCGTAACTGCCTAAAACCCCTGCGCAGATGGACCGTACTAATGTAGCGTAAGTGGCCCTTCGAAAATATTTGGAGTAAAGTGGCTTAACCACCCACTCACAAGTGCAGCGCGGCTGCGTGGTTTCGAGGAGGACCTTGGCATAACGGGGAATCAATTTAACATACTCACCAGCATCCTTTATGTGGGGTATTTGTTGACGCAGGCTCCTTCGTATGTACCGACACCTTATCATTCTGCGGCATATCTTATAATCTGGAAAGTAACATGATCTTACACCATATGAAAAGGCCATCATTATACCTCTCGAGTTGCATGATAGCATGGGCTGCTATTACCGTGTTCATGGGTACGTACAACGTTCACTTGATTGACATTGGTTAACGAGGGGTTATGAAAGGTGCGGTACAAACGTTGGTATCTACATCTTTTAATGTTGTCTACCTGTTAACCCTGCTCCAGATATCATGCCGCTCTTGTCTTGCGCTTTTTTCTTGGATTTGTGGAGGCAACATTCTGGCCCGGAGCTGTATTCCTTCTTTCACGATGGTATCGTTGCCCAATAACTCCGAACAGCATATACTGAAATTTCTCTAGGTATAAGCGAAATGAACTGGGGTTACGCACAGCCCTCCTTTTTTGTGGCAACTCCGTCAGTAATGCTTTTGGTGCTCTTATTGCGTCAGGAATTCTAGGAAGTCTAGACGGTACACTAGGTTTTACGGCTTGGAGGTCTGAGCTGAAATGCGCGTGCTTTCAAATTTTCAAATTGTTCTGATTTTGCTGTTGCAGGTGGCTCTTTTTTGTGGAGGGCGCTTTGAACCATTGTGGTTGCAGTGTCTGCAATCTGGATTTTACCCGATTTTCCTTCAACACCGAGCGTCTGGCTTTCGCCTGATGAACAGATACTGGCTAAACGACGGATGGAGGAACAAGTTGCGGCCATTGGACACGAAGGCAAGCCCGAAGAGAACTTCTCTAGTCTTGCCGAGGTTCTTATGGATTGGAGGGTATGGTGGCTTGGTGTTACTCTTCATTTGATAACTAGCTCGTTGTCATTCACCATTTTTTTCCCGACCCTATCCGCCACAATGGGTTACAACGCGACTACGAGCCTCTTACTCTGCGCACCCCCGTGGATTTTGGGAACTGCAACCTTATTTGTTGCTGGCCAGGTCAATATTTACTTCACAGGTCCGATCGCTGGATTGACATTACTACTGAATTAAGGCACTCCGACGTAACTGGTGATCGCTTCTGGCATATTGTCTGCCCTTTACTTGTCGGTATCGCTGGGTTTGTGATTGCAATTTCTACAATGAATACGGCTATACGATATCTATCCCTGTACGAACATTCCATTCCTCGTACTGTGATTCCCGGGCTTACGTGCTCCATGCAGATTCTTTATGGCTCAAAGCCCAGCTGCCTATGTTGTCTCTTTGACCTGGGTCATTGAATACGTTTTCCCAGTCACAGTCTAAACGCGCTGCAGCCATTGCACTAATAAACACTATATCATCAGCTGGCTTCATCAGTTCATCGTCAGTTCACAGCGACCTTGTGATCTAGCTGCTACTAACGTCATCGCAGATACTTTTGGCCATCCAGTTGGGGACCTTCATACGCGAATTCGTATCTCATCTGCATCTTGGCAAGCGTCATGTCCATTGCGATGTGCTGGGTATTTAGGGGGCACCTTTCCCGGTGTAATGAAGCTGCTGAAGCTGAAGAGAAAGTTCTAGGGCTACCCGAGGGTTTTAGATATATCCTCTAGAGCGTGGTTGGCAACTGATAGGATCTCGTCTTCTCATATATGGATGGATACCAGGGCACAAGATATTCTAGATATCTTATTTGGCGAGTCATAAATTGACGATGGAGAGCTCCATAGTTGCTCCATAGTACTTGTTTCATACCGATTGACTTTTATCGTCGGATCGATCGATATGATAATTGCAGCTTGCAGAAGACTTGCTGCCAGATCTGTGCATGAAGGCAGTGTTCTTGCAGTGAGCTGATTATTAACCGGTTAGTAACTGATGTTTGAGCTTGTTTGAGTCATCCGATACTATTTCTCACCGAGCCATGAAATTGGCGCTTGCACAAATGTAGCGGCGTTGAGCGAACTGCACCTAGGAGGAATCTCTGTCGTTTCACAGGAATGTCAGATCATCCCCTGCTTGGTTCAGTTGATTGCAGTTCCCGCTATGATGTCACCTCTAGCAGAAGGAGTGATGATAGTCCAACTCTTCCTCTAGATGTCATTGACAGACCAATCACGGAGAAGAGCCTTCTCCATAAGTTGGACCTTCGAGTGGCATTCTTAGTTCTGGTTTACATTATGAACATCGTGAGTCGTTGCACCTGATATTTCCGTAACTGCCTGAAACCCCTGCGTAGATGGACCGTTATAATGTAGCGTAAGTGGCCCTTCAAAAGCATTTGGAGTAAAGTTGCTTAACCGCGCACTTGCAAGTGCAGCGAGGCTGCATGGTTTCGAGGAGGACCTTGGCATGACAGGGAACCAATTTAACACACTTATCAGCATTCTTTATGTGGGGTATTTGTTGACGCAGGCACCTTCGTATGTACCGACACCTTATCCTTCTGCGGCATCAATCTGAGAATTCAAAAGTAACATGATCTTACACCGCATGAAAAGACCATCACTTTACCTGTCGAGCTGCATGATAGCATGGGCTGCTATCACCATGTGCATGAGTACGTCACACAACTTTCACTTGAGCAATATTGCCTAACGAGGGTCATGATTGAAAGGTGCGGTGCCAACGTAGGTATCTAACATTCTTGCCTCCCTCGAGCCAACTGTTCATTAGATACCATGCTGCTCTTTTCTTGCGCTTTTTTCTTGGATTCGTAGAGGCGACATTCTTTCCCGGAGCTGTGTTCCTTCTTTCACAATGGTATCATTGCCCAATGCCTCTTAACAGCATATACTGAAATTTCTCTAGGTACAAGAAAAATGAACTAGGGTTACGCATAGCAGTTCTTCTTTGCGGCAGCTCCATCAGTAATGCTTTTGGTTCTCTCATTGCGTCGGGGATTTTAGGAAGCCTAGACGGTACACTAGGTTTTACAGCTTGGAGGTTTGAGCTGAAATACGCTTGCTCTCAAAAATTCAAATTGTTCTGATTTTGCTCTTGCAGGTGGCTCTTCTTTGTGGAAGGCGCTTTGACCATTGTGATCGCAGTGTCTGCGATCTGGATTTTACCCGACTTTCCTTCAACACCGAGCATCTGGCTTTCGCCCGATGAACAGATGCTGGCCAAACGACGGATGGAGGAAGAAGTTGCGGTTGTCGAGCGCGAAAGCAAGCCTGAAGAGAACTTATCTGGTCTTACCCAGGCTCTTATAGATTGGAGGGTATGGTGGCTTGGTGTTACTCTTCATTTGATAGCTTGCTCGCAGTCATTCACCATTTTCTTCCCAACCCTATCCGCTACAATGGGTTACAGCGCGACTGCTAGCCTTTTGCTCTGCGCACCTCCATGGATTTTGGGAACCGCAACCTCATTTGTTGTGGCCAGGTCAGTACCTACCTTACCGGTCCGACAGGTGAATTGATATTACTGAACTAAGGCACTCCGACATAACTGGTGATCGCTTCTGGCATATTGTCGGTCCTCTACTCGTCGGCATTGCTGGGTTTATGATCGCGATTTCAACGATGAATACGGCTATGCGATATCTGTCACTGTACGAACCTTCCTATCCTCGTTCTGTGATTCCACGGGTTTACATGCTCCACGCAGATTCTTTATGGCTCAGAACACAGTCGCCTTTGTTGTTTCTTTGGCTTGGGTCATGGATACATTTTCCCAATCACAGTCTAAATGCGCTGCGGCTGTCGCACTGATAAACACCATGTCATCAGCTGGCTTCATCAGTTCATCGTCAGTTCACAGTGACATTGCGCTCTAACTGCTACTGACGCAGTGGCAGATACATTTGGCCTTCCAGTTGGGGACCTTCATATGTGAACTCGTATCTCATTTGCATCTTGGCAAGCGTCGCGTGCATTGCGATGTGCTGGGTGTTTAGGGAGCACCTTTCCCGGTGTAATGAAGCTGCTGAAGCTGAAGAGAACGTTCTAGGGCTACCTAAGGGTTTTAGATATCTCCTCTAGAGCGTAGTTGGGAACTGATGGGATCCCGTCAGTGAGAATATATATGAATCGATACCAGGGCACGAGCCTGAGAGATCCCGGATATCTTATTTGACGAGTCATAAATTGACGATGGAGTTCTATAGTATTTGTTTCTTGCCATCGTCGGATCGATAGATGTGCTTGCAGAAGACTTGCTGTCAATTTGCTGATCCGTGCGTGATAGTGGTATTCTAGTCGCACAGAAAGAAAACATCAACCCTCAGACACAAATCAGCAACTTCCAGTTAAGTATTGACAATGCATTACAATGAATCACGAATGTCAAAGTAACCCGTCTAAGTACTGAGAGGGAAAGTGTGACCAAGAAACGAGCGTCGCTGCTAAAGACCGGCGGCGGAATGACTTAGACCATAGACAAAGAGAAACCTTTCAATGTCTTGGGCCCTTGAGGTTGCGAAGTGGAGTTAACTTCAAGTTTGATGCGATTCAGTTACTGAGTACTATGCAATGTATACATAGACTATGATGTAAAAGTGTAAAGTTGGTTCCGGCTGTGACAGCGTCTGACTCGCACGGAATATGGGGTTCGGAAGCAAATATCGGAACGCACTTTTGTTGCAGTTTTGCAGTTTTTCCTAGGCAAACCATGTACTAGTAGTAGTGGGAAGGGACAATTGATCTTTCTAAATGTCCCTGCACCCCGCGTAGTGCTAGCATCTGATCAGTGAGTTAAACTTTGCCTGCCTGATCGAAAATGAGACTCACAACTAACTCACAACATATAACCATGCAGGCCTGTTAATCAAGTCGAGGGCCGTCACTTAATTTCAACAGGGCCATGATCAAACCATGACTACGCAGTCCTGAGGCCTTCCTAATATGTAGATGGTACGTAACCGACGCAGTTCCAGGCAACTGCCGTCCTACTTAACTGCCGTAAGTAATGATGTTGTAAAGGTATTTTCCCTCCAACTTGGTAGTCTCGACATTATCATGATTGAACTTGGAAGACTCTACGCATCTATTGGTACTTGGTTGCCGAGATGGAAACCACTGATTCTTTCATCCTCAGGAATATCGTATCGTCCCCTGCGTGCTACAGTCGACTACAGTTCCCAATACGAAATTTCTGGTAGAATCAGTGATGACAATCCGGCGCTTGCTTTGGACTACATCGACATATCAACTCTGGAGAAGAGGCTTGTCCGTAAGTTGGACCTTCGGGTAGCTTTCCTGGTTCTGGTTTTCATTATTAACAATGTGAGTTGAGGCACCTAGTGTTCCCTTGACTGCCTAAAATCCGTTCACAGATGGACCGCACTAATGCAGCGTACGTGGCCTTCGAAATTACTTGGAGTAGATTGGCTTAACCGTCTGCTTGCAAGTGCAGCGAGGCTGCGTGGTTACGAGGAGGACCTTGGCATGACGGGGAACCAATTTAACACACTTACCAGCATGCTTTATGTCGGATATTTGTTGACTCAGACTCCTTCGTATGTTCTGGCACCTGATCATTTTGCAGCATATCTGATGATTGAAAAGTAACATGGTCTTACACCACATGAAAAGGCCATCACTATACCTCTCGAGCTGCATGTCAATATGGGGTGTTTTCACCGTGTTGATGGGTACGTACAACGTTCACTTCATCGACATTGGCTAACGAGGGGTCATGAAAGGTGCGGTACAAACGTTGGTATCTACATATTTTAATGCTATCCACCGTTAACACTGCTTTAGATATCACGCCGCTCTTATTTTGCGCTTCTTTATTGGATTTGTGGAGGCGGCATTCTTTCCCGGAGCTGTATTCCTTCTTTCACGATGGTATCATCGCCTAATGACTCTGCACAGCATATACTGAAATTCCTTTAGGTACAAGCGCAATGAACTAGGGCTACGCACAGCATTTCTTGCTTGTGGCGCATCGATTAGTAACGCTTTTGGTGCTCTTTTTGCATCAGGGATCTTGGGAAGCCTAGATGGTACACTAGGTTTTACGGCTTGGAGGTCTGAGCCGAAATGCGCGTGCTTTTAAGAAGTCAAGTTGTTCTGATTTTGCTGCTGCAGGTGGCTCTTTTTTGTGGAGGGCGCTTTGACCATCGTGGTCGCAGTGTCTGCATCCTGGATTTTACCTGATTTTCCTTCAACGCCGAACCTCTGGCTTTTGCCTGACGAACAGACACTGGCCAAACAACGGATGGAGGAGGAAGTCGCGAGCGAAAATGAGCACAAAAGTAAACCCGAAGAATATTATTCTGGTCTCGTCGAGGCTCTTATGGATTGGAGGGTATGGTGGGTTGGTGCTGCCCTTAACTTGATGAGTTCCTCGATGTCATTCGGTATTTACTTCCCGACGCTATCCGCTACAATGGGTTACAGCGCGACTACGAGCCTCTTGCTCTGCGCACCTCCGTGGATTTTGGGAACTGCAACCTCATTTGTTGTGGCCAGGTCGGTATTTACTTCACAGGTCCGATAAATGAATTAACAATACTGAATTAAGGCACTCCGACGTAACTGGTGATCGCTTCTGGCATATTGTTAGTCCTATGCTCATTGGCATCGCTGGATTTATACTCGCAATTTCCACCATGAATACGACTATGCGATATATATCCCTGTACGAACTCTCCCATCCTCATTCTGCGATTCCAGGGACTTACGTGTACCGTTGAGATTCTTGATGACTCAGGGCCCAGTTGCCTATGTTGTCTGTTTGACCTGGGTCATGAATACATTTTCCCAATCACAGTCGAAACGTGCTGCAGCCATCGCACTCATAAACTCCATGGCATCAGCTGGCGTGATCAGTTCATCGTCAGTTTACAGTGACCTCGTGCTACATGCTACTACTGACGCCGTCACAGATACTTCTGGCCATCCAGTTGGGGACCTTCATATGTGAACTCATATCTTATTTGCATCTTGACAAGCGTCTTGTGCATTGCGATGTTATGGGTATTTAGGAGGCACCTTTCACGGTGTAATGAAGCTGCTGAAGCCCAAGAGCAATCTCTAGGTCTGCCCAAGGGTTTGAGATATATCCTCTAGCACTGTGAGTCGCTGCTCGGCTGTCTTCAGCATCGCAGCAGTGTTTGGTAGCGGAAACTGTGGGAGTGGGTCTGATTATTAGCATATATTATGCACGCAAGCACCAAAATATATTAATGTGCTGTTCGAGTCGCACTCTCCTAAATCATCAACTACCTCGGGTGTAGTGGAGAATGTATGCAATCACTTATACTGTACTGTAATAAATCCATGGCATCTACCCTGCCATGACACCTACAGTGTCCACCATTGTACCAGTGGTGGTATTGTGTGCGGTAAGAAGACTTATTTACCCTTACCATCACTCCCTATACTACTATGCAACCTTGTCAGCAAATATTTTCTAGCTCCTCAACCACATCGCTTTTCCTTTCAAAAATTTCATCCATCATAGATTAGTTTATCCTCTATATGGATCTGATTTTTACTGATTTTTAGGATGATGTGGTGTGGGGTCGGAGCAAGCCTGAGAAAACTCAGGGTCTACCTTCTAATCTGCACAATCTGGTGTAGTTGATGCTCATAGATAGTGCACAAGGCCCTAAATGAGTAAGCTGATTATGATTCAGGAGGCTAAGTATTGATGGTGCTGACCGCAGTTGCAGAGATTCAAGATCTTGCCTGGTTCCCGCATGCCATGTGTTCGCCTACTGTGTCCTGCTTGCCAAATGAATTAAGTGTGGAAAGCCAGACAACCGCGCTCAACTTCTCTCATGCATGCTTCTCCCGGCACACCATATAAGGCAGGTAGCTTCTGTAGGACCTTGAATACCCTATCTGAGAATCAAATAGTGCTGTCGCCATTTTCCTATGCTTAAAGACAGTGTACGTTTGTAACAGCTGTATTTTACTAGTCCGTCATATACAGTACAACCTCGTGCAAGAAAGATAAAGAATCACCCCCAGTGAAAACGAGCAAGATAGAGATGGATATGTATTGGTAGATGTTGATAGAAATTGGTAGTTCAATATTAATCAATGTATATCGCGAAAAATGAGACTTTTATCAACTTTATTGATAGAGAACGAATGAGGAATATTTGTGTTTTCATATTTGCAGTTGAACCGCATTGATACACAATGAAACACATGAATTGGATGATAGGTATCGCTACACAGGGATATACATTGATGCAGAACGAAACACGACTGATGCAGAGTGAAAATGATGAAAATGAAAAACGATGAAAAAAAACCAGCGCTGTTGATCCTGCTCATGCCCACCATTCGCTACTCGTCTCCGTCAGATCCAGCGAACTCCTCCTCAGTGTTTCCTCAAGGCCCACTGCCAGTGGTAGCGACTGATGCCAATGTGCTCGTAGCCAGCTGTAGAAGGTAGTTAGTGTGTGTATACTGATTAGTAGAAAAAAATGCACCAATGTTTTAGCTTGCGCTTCGAATACCTGAGGAATACATCAGATCATTGAGTAGTAATAAAAAAAACACATACTGCTTTCTCTGCAGTGGGAAGTTGTTCCCAGTATCCTTTGAATTGTTTGGCTGTTCCCAGTAGATTGCCAGCGGCTTTCCATGCAGCTGCACAAAGATTCCTGTTGAGGACTGTCAGAATTGCCCTGCCATTGAGAAAACATACACACCGTGCATTGATTGTCTTCTGGATATGCATTGCCTTGGCTTTGTTTGGCGTGTTTGGAGCTTTTGGCACTGCGGGAGTCTTCGATTTGACTGGACGAGGCTTTGGTTTTGATTTTGTGTTGGTGGTGGGGGGCGCAGGAGTCTCTGCAGTGACAGGAATGATGGGTGGTGTCGGTGATGTCGTGGGAATAGAAGGTATTGCGGGAATAGGAATAGGTGTTGCAGGAATTGATGGTGTCGATGAGCTCAAAGGTGTCTGTCAGAAGGTGCCTGAAACACCTGCTACTCTAGAGTTGAGTCTAAGAGGATTCTTCACCTTGGTATTCAATGTCAGAACCAATCAATTGAAAGGTGGATGTGCTACATACCTGAGGAACAAAGGAAGCTGGTGGGACCTTGGGTGTGTTGATGTGAGTGGGATTGACAATGGCTGGATCAGCCACTGCTGTAGTCTTTGCGACAGTGTCACTCACTGCAAGCAGATCACTGGAGCTGTGATTACTGATCGCTTTCAACGCAGGATCTATGAGGTGGTCGAGAGAGACAGGGTTCATAGCAGTGATAGGGATGGTAGGGGTGTCGAAGATGATGGGGATCACATTAGGCTCGACGGGCATGGTAGACTCAACGGGGAGCTCTGAAGTAGCAAGGATAGGGATGGTGGGGGTGTTGAAGACGACGGAAGTCACATCAGGCTGTCCACATACTCGAGTTCTTCATCCTCTAGTGGAATCTCCTCGACTTTTGCTTCTTGCTGCGCGATGATGATGAGTCTGTATTTGTGCACTTCTTGCCATTAGTGATATGATACTTGTACCACTGCGAGCCGTTGTGTGTCGCGAGAAGATCTGCTTTCCAGTTGTCTGAACAGTACCAAAACTCGACAAAATTCAACCAGATGGTATGGTAGAATGTTTGTTTGACATCGAGTGCCACTTGCGACCATCCGGAGGGAAGCTTTAAATTCCCTTGATTGAGCTGATGGAGGTAAGCAAAAAAAATGTTGCACATAATCTTCGCATGATGACCTGTCAATGGGCACCCCATCAGCACCTTCGATGTATAGACAGGCTACGTTTTAACCCTTGGCAAGTCTGGATGATCCACGCGTGCTTGCGGATAAGCCAAGCTTGGTAACACTCTTTTCAGCATGGAGGTGCTGCGACCATTTTGACCGAGTCCAAAATTTGATGGAGGGGAAATTCGCAGGACTGAGTTCTTTATTGACATCATCCTAGTGCGGGAATTGTTGGTGGATCTTGAGGATTGCGTCCAAGGGAGTTCGAAAGGGTGATAAATGAGCCTCTGCAATCTTTGTTAGGATGTAAATGACATAAAAAATCAACTCACTGTAATGTGTCTAGTTTTGCCGCAAGGAGTTCTCTATCCCATGCTAATTGATGGTTCTGTTGCTCGAGTGCGTGAATGTGCTGCTTGGACTCCTCTAGTTGATTCTCAAGACGCATATATGCACTACTATTGTTGGAGTCCAGGGACAAGTGACTGCTGCTTCAGAGAGAAAAGGGAGCTGCGCTGAAGATGTACCACTCGAAATGCTTGCTGAGTCAAATGGGGGTGATTCAAATCCATCAATTGGTGGGGTGGGATGCCCATACTGAGGTGTATCTCTAAGTTGTCCCAAGAAATCCCTAGAGAAATTAAATGGTTGGTGAGAGTCATGTGTGTTGTTATTCATAGTGTGTAAGTGAGAGTGAAGGGATGTTGCGCAATGGTGGCAGGAAGAAAGGGGTGTCGTCGATGTTACTGGGTTGAGAACTCGAACTATTAAGTCTTTCAAACTCCTGATTGATGTACTGCTGCGTCACAATTCACTAAGTCCCTCTCACATATGCTATGTCACTACCACAGGCTCTTCAAGACTTTTTTGACATGTTGTCTGATCCAGATATTGAAGGTTATGATGCCGATACAAGGTAATGTACATTCCATCTGTCAAAATCTTAATGTTTAATGCTGTAACTATGATAGCCTTAGTCTCCCTGAGTCCAACATGCCTCCAGGTCTGATGACACCATCAGATGATCTTGTTGTTGACCCTGCATACTGGCTTGCAAATCTGGAGCGAGAGCATCTCATGAGACAACAGTTTAATGAGTCTGTTAATATGTGAGTGTGTTATTTTGTCTTAATTCTCGCTATTGAATCAATTCACTTGAAGGTGTCCTACATCTACAGCACTGGAGTCTGACTTGACCATTACTATTCTCCCTCAAACTCTCAATACTGGCAGTGCGATGGAGTCTGAGAGTGATCCGACAACTCCCACTATGGCTCACATTCCACCTTGTCCTTATCAAGATGACACTGGTAGCACTACGGAGTCCGAGAGCGAAACGGACAGCTTACTCGATGGGTATTTTAATGTATGCCCCTCTATGTCTACAGCTCGTCCTACATCTACAGCACTGGAGTCTGACTTGACCATTACTATTCTCCCTCAAACTCTCGATACTGGCAGTGCAACGGAGTCTGAGAGTGATCCGACAACTCCCACTATGGCTCACATTCCTTGTTGTCCTTATCAAGATGACACTGGTAGCACCACAGAGTCTGAGAGCGAAACGGACAGCTTACTCAATGGCTATTTTGTCATATGATCCATTGTAGTACATACTTTGAAATACATTCATACCTCATCTCTGTCTCTGTCTCTGTCTCCATCTCCATCTCCATCTCCTTCCTCGTCCTCATCAACATGGCCTGCGAATTGAGCAACATCAAGACCAGGTTTTTCAACGAGGAAAAAATGAAGTTCTGGGTTGTTGGGGAGCTTATGGGGGACCATTGCGATGACAGCTTGAATTGCAAAGACCTCGACAACCACAAGTGCTTCGTTGCCTTGATGTGTGCATGAGTATAAAGTATTGTAAGACTCTCATAGAAGCTCGTAATCAGGTGCCAAATATAGGGATACAAGAGTGAGAGTTTTGACAGCTCCATTCAAGTTCATCTGAAAATAAAACTGAACCTCACCGAATTGTATGCGGTCATTGATACAAAGCTGGAGTATTGTTTTTAGCTGGAGTATCACAATTTGAAGTAGTGCCAACTTACCTTCACATTGCGGGCCATGTGTGGCATACGTGTCATAGTATTTTCCTTCCAACTCGATCGTGCAACTTGGCCATTCGGAATTCGCAGATGATGTAGAGGCTCACACTCCTACAGGCGCATATCTAGCATTTTCCCTCTTCCACTATAGGCGCCCTCTCATAGATAGAAGACCCGTGCACCTTATAGGCGCACCACACTACAAGCACTTGCAGCCGCTCGCGCACTGGATCCCATCGCCTGTCCTCTGCACGTCATATCCATGTCCTCCCCGGTCCATTGGTGCGTGTTTCCTTTGTTTGAGTCACGCTGACAATAACTCCGCATTGTACGACACTATTCGTGTTATGGACCCTTACTTATGCGCTGTTACATACCGTACGTACTCGCTTGCTCGGCTCCACACCATGGGAAAGCACTTAGCGGTACTTACACATTAGAATTAGTTTTGATACTTACTTCCGTTCCATGAGCATCGCAGTCCATAGCCCCAGTTATTATTTGAATCCACTCGAGTTTTCTTATCTGCACTTGAAATTATCAGCGTGCGCCTTATATTTGGCGGCCGCATCTTCAGCGCATTCAAAGCGCTTCACGCAGTTTATACTCTTTTCAGCACATTTAGGCTTTAGTGCTCTACTTAGGTTTTCTAGACCGAAGTTCTAGTCTTGGATCTCCCTCACTTATATTAGAGGAATCTATTCTCAGTAGCAATCCCCTTGGGACAACTGTTGCTCGCTTCCAGAGGAGCACTTGAGAGCCTCACTACACACTCCCCCCTAGTATCCATTTATCATTCCTCACCCTCAACTGGAGCCCACCGTGAGGGGATCATCTGAGAGGACTAGCAGGTCACTCAGGCCTACCGCCGAGCGCAAAGCCAGACAAGATTTCATTGAAGAATTCAGGAACGCAATCTCGGACCCGTGAGTCGCTGCCACAGAAGATCTATTTGTCCCTGTTTCCTAAGCGCGCGCGTGGAACTTTTCAGAACCCACGCGCCTGGACCTTTCGCTCTTCGCGCCAAACCCGCGCACACCAGCTTCACCCGTCACACCTTCACCAAAAGACTCTGCGAAAGGCGAATCGTCAGACGAGTTCGAGGCACAAGATAACCCAAGGAACTTACCTCCTGGGGCATTTATTAGCACGCCCAAGCGCATAACGCCCGCAAGCGCTAGTACTCTTTCCTCCTTAACAGCGCTAACCGCTTCTAGTGAAATCCCTCCTAAGTCCATAGACACACGAGGAAGTGCAACCTTAATGACAGAAGCTTGACCGATCAAGCAAGAAAATATCAGCGCTCTACCCACGCAGAAGCTGATCAAATCGAGAAAAGCGGTTATTGTCCAATCCAATCCAGTCTCGCTACCACAGCCGCAAGCACTGGTCATAATAGTTCCCTCTTCTATTCCCGTCTTACCCACTAATCCACCACTAGCAAACATGGCAGCAGTACCCTTCAGAATGCCCAGCCACGGCACCACTAGGTTCAGTCCCGCTGTGGGAAACACAACCTGACTAGGCACTTGTAAAGGTACTAAGCCAGTATATGTCTAATGCTCTGCCTATGCTGCTATACTTGCAACAAAGATGCAAGAACGTTCAACCCGAGGGAAAAGCTACTAAGGACAACTCAAGATCAAAAGACCCGAAAGAGCGCTAAAGCGCGGGAATAGCGCGTCGCAAGATAGAGTGCTAATGCGTGGGAAAGAGCAGAAGTCAAGAAAGCAGATACTGAGTCAAAGGAGGGTAATGGATAGTGAGTGAGATCAAAGGTATTGATTGCAAGGGTAAGGAAAGTCAAATAGGGGCTATAGAGCGCAACTAAAGGGTGACTACTTCTAAGTAAAACCTAAGGGAAGGAAATACAGTCGAAGGGAAGTAATGTTGAAGTAGTCACCACAGGCTTCTTATACTAGTAAACTATACCATCTCGGACTCGGAAGGGATAGGATATACATGTAATAAGACTGTAGCACTTGTTACACACTCGGGGCAAGGCAAATTACATACCAATGAGGTAGGATGGACAATGGATGGATTCCGACATTTCAGGTGAATCCTAGAGCGCGAGAACAGCGCGCTAGATAAGCGCTAAGTGTGGGAACAAGCGCTAGATAGAGCAGACATGCACTAATGCTCCAATAGACACATTGCTGGTAGTTCTGATAGCGCTATAAGCGCGGGAATAGCATCGGATAAGTCGTGGGAGCATGAATAGCGCTGCGGGAATGTGCGTGCATAGTGCGGGAAAGTGCGGAATAGCGTTGGACAAGGGTTATGGCTGAGACAAGTGAAGACTGCTGATAGGGGGGGTAGTGAATAATATGAGGAATAACTTTGGTCCACCTATTGAATGCTTATGCAGGTATACATGCCTAGCACCAATATGATTGTTGTTAGCTAGTCAATTCATACTCTTGATCTATCTGTTATCTTGACCACCTTCGACACCATACATTGTAGATGCTTCTCAGAACCATGTACCGCATGATACTTCCGCACATCAATTCTCTGGCTTGACTTAGCTAATCATTCCGCTACGTACATAGTCTTCTCGCTCTCGTACGAGCTTCCTCAGTATTGTTCCCTAACACTACTGAGGTATGCATCATTGTTATGTCTCGCACTTATCTTGTACTGATGTACCTTAGCTCGTTCTTGTCTCGCTAGGTACTACCAATTTAGTATTGTTCCCTAACACTGCTGAGCTCATTCTCGTCCCGCTAGTCCAACTAGTGAATAATTGTCACACCACACCAGAAAGTCATAGTCAAGAGACCTTTCATCAAGGTATATCCTCCAAGTGGACCATTGGCAGGCACATACAAAGTTGGATGCTACACTGTGGCCAACGAATTGTCCAAGCAATACAAAGAAGCCAATGTCCTATACTGGGCAAATTCACTGTTAGATCTTACCTATGCCTTCATTAACTGCTGTGTTGCAACCTCATCAAACCCCCCTCCATTTGAGATTCCTCGTCTTCATTTTATTCATGCCAGACTTGCGCTATCCTTCCTACCTGGTCAGATGGTCATTGCCAAACCAGGTGCCAAACCATGCTCGATGTGTGCTGCATTTCTTTTAGAGGAGCTCATTCCAGGTGGGCAAGACACCTTCGTGAACTTCATTCACAACATGGACTGTGATCCTCTCCTTGATCCTGGTGAGGATAGGTACAATACAGCACTTTTTTTGGCATTTACTCAACATGTTCAGTATGAGAAGACAGGGGGATTGGTGTATATCTCCAACTATCAGGGTGTGTAAAAGTCGCTCATGTTTGTTTGCTGGCTGACATGGTGTACTACCACAGGTAGCACAGAGTTGCTGACAGACCCACAAATATTAACACACCTGTAAGTATTCCAGCTGAGACCTTGCTTTCAACTTTTCATGTTCGTTCCAGGTCTGTTTCTGAAGGCAAAGATCTTTTCAGTGATGGAAATATTGAGGATGTGGTGAGCCAGTTCAAGAAGAAACACGTGTGCAACTATTACTGTGAATGGTCTGGTTTCGAGTTGGAGGCATATGGGAGGGAGGAACTCGATGATGTAGTCACCTGATGTCTTGTTTTGAAGTACTATTGTCATTGATTTTTCTTGGTCCAATAACCCCTTGGGAACTGCTGCTTGTTAGACAAGTATGGGTTTGGTGCACTGAGTGTGGTGATTGGTGGATAAGCCTCGGCGCGCACCCAACTCGCATGCTGAACCCTAACCTAGGATTTAATAACCAACCAACCAGTGCATGCTGTCTGATTCATGGTGGCAGCTGTCCTGTAGAAGCATATACCTTATATGGTGCGTCGGGAGAAGCATGCACAAGAAAAATCGAGTGCGGTTGTCTGGCTTTCCATAGGCACCCGTCTCTTCCTGTCCTGTCTGTGGCCCCAGAGTTTGGCTTATTTACATAAATGACTTGAATGCATCTTCGATGAGGTTCGTCCTATCTCTTTCCACTCCTCCAATCAGTCATGCTACAGTTCCCTAACCTACCAATTTATGATAAAACGCAACTCATTCTCAATGCTGCGGCTTGTGTTGGGGTAATAGGAGTGGTTGTTTGGGCTTACCTTCGTAAATCAGATAGCCGCCTTCCTCTCCCACCTTCTCCTCCCACTTGGAGGCTTCGGGGTCACTTCCTACCACCTAACAAGTAAAGTTTCATATTTGCGACCTCGATTTTGTAATCTAATTGTATCACATTTCTGATCAGTGCATCTTCCACTGTCATGCGGTGGATTGACGAGTATGGCCCCTCTGATTACAATTCGCTCAGGAATCCAGACCGTCGTAATTATCGGCCGCTACAAAGTTAGTCCCTTTATGAGGAGTTAGCATCACTGGACTCAACACTCCATGACAGGCTGCGGTGGATATAATGGAGAAGCAGGGTAGAATGCTAGCTGATTGACCTCGCCTTGTTGCTGGAGAAATTATTACATGCGGGCTGGTCATGGTTGTGTCACACGCTGGGGACAGGTTCCGTCGGAAGTGTAGGTTTGTCACCGTGATATGTAAAGGCTCAAACAGTCATCTTACTTTTTGATGCGGTGCAGAGCACTCCATACGCATCTCCAGCCCAAATCAGCTGAGGCGTATCAGCCTCTGCAGATTTCACAAGCGAAAACCATGATTCTCAGCATTCTTGACGATCCATGCAACTTCCAGAACCATGTGACAACGTAAGCGGTTTCCTACATGCGGCCCCAGGGTCTGATAGCATGTTACTTACGGGTTCTTGGAAGTTATGCCACAACAGCGATCATGAAAATTGCATATGGGAAGACCATACCGACATTGGCAACTGACCCTAAAATCAGAGAAGCTCGCCAGCTCATCAGGAGATTAAATCCAATTCTGCACCATGGTTATTACTTGGTGGACTTGATACCGTGGCTCAAATACCTTCCTTGGTATGCGCCAGAATTAAAAGACGAGTTCAAGCGGACCAAGCGACTCTTCACAGACCAGCTGAACCGTGTGAAACTGCAGATGGTACTGCATTGCCTCGGCTGTCTCGACATGATGTCTGAGTTGTTCCACAGCAGAGCAATGAGGACATCGGCCCTTCATTTTCAAAATACATTCTAGAAAATGGGCATCTCTATGGCTTGACAGAGACCGAGATGGCATATCTTGCCGGCTCCTTTTTTGGAGCTGGAATCAAAACTGTGAGGCATCTTTCTTTTTTGTGAACACCATACACTGAGATGAGGTACTAGACT
Organism: Suillus subalutaceus; assembly: GCF_016647625.1. Taxonomy (NCBI): domain Eukaryota; kingdom Fungi; phylum Basidiomycota; class Agaricomycetes; order Boletales; family Suillaceae; genus Suillus; species Suillus subalutaceus. The sequence goes on from NW_024540343.1 coordinate 126,499, forward strand.
GCTGTGGCGATATCCATGGTGCTAATGGCGGCCGCACATTTTCCTGAAGAGCAGGCTAAAGTTTCAGGTTGAGCTTGATGCAGTCATTGGAAGGGAGCAAGGTAGCTCGATTTTGCATCATAGTTCTGTCAATTCATTCTTTTTTTTTTTGCCGAAGCACCGACTTTCGCCGACAAAACATCCCTTCCTCATCTGGAGGCCTTCATCTCTGAAGCTTTGAGATGGAGACCAGTGACTCCTGAAGGTGAGTCTCTGAATTGTCGGTCCTGCACCTGAAGTCCACACAGCACCCTGCAGGGTTTCCTCACCGAACTACTGAAGACGTGATTTGGGCAAGTGCTCTCTGAATGATTTGTTGTCCTCAGGATAATCTGACATCCGCCAGCAGGAAAACTATTGCATTCCAGCTGGAACTACGGTAACTGGCAACCACTGGTAAGTCGATGTCCTTCAAGATACAACCTATCAAATTGTCACCGCATCAGGGCCATCTCTCGAGATCCAGAAGTCTATCCCGAGCCCGATGCGTTCAAGCCCCAGCGCTGGATTAATGACCAAGGTTGCTTGAGAGACGATCTCACGTTCTTTGTATTTGGGTTTGGTCGGTGGTAAGTACTGTCTTGCAAGATATACTTTCTTTGATTGCCCTTCCTTCCAGCGTATGTCCAGGTCAACATGTTGCGAACAGGTAACAGTTCTTTCCACACACATGATTTTCCGATCTCATTTGGAATGTTACAGATCAGTGTTCATAAATTTGCTTCTTATTCTTTGGGCCTTCCAGCTCAGTCTGGATCCTACGAAGCTGCAGGATGACATGGGGTTCACGAATGTGATGATGCTAAATGACCCTTGCACTATTGAATTTCAGACAAGGGTTCCAGAAGCGGAGCTTAGGCGTATGATGCAGAATCATCCTGAGTCTGGGTGAGAAGCCATAAATTAATATTCCAATACCAATACTAGAAATGGGGCCAAACTTCGTTGGCAGTAACCTTGTTTACTGTTTCTGTACAGTTTAAAGTAGCAAACGAGCTTCCGAAGTTCTGGGAAGTTTTGTGTACAAACATTACATAGTGAGATACATTTTTGTACAGAGGTGCGAGGCTGCAATCCTTGAGTTATTGAGTGATGAATTTTTGAGCATATTGGTAGGAATATATGTAGTACAACAACATTTGTTACACATTTGGAGATCCTTTGAGTACTAGCCTGCACAATGTTCAACTGTGGAAGGTAATTAGTGTATGAACAATGATGATGCCAATGCTGAGTGAATAGACTGAACACATACCACAAATTTTCAAGGTGAAGACCCAGATCCTCTGATTGGTCATTTTCCTTTATTGGGTCGTTCTGTTGAAGGTCCTGCATTGAGGTGGTGATGTTTAAAGGGGCTGGTTGGCATGGCTGCTGGTGGTGAGAGTACAATGAGTTCTTGTAAAATGGAATTGAAAATGTTGTGCTTCGATTTGTTGATGCAATGATGGCAACATGCCATGTGAACTTCCACAAGTGCTCCTTTGAGTTTTGATTCGTATTGAAGGGGTGGGATCAGAACGTGGTTCTCGTCGTATGCTGGTAACAGGCATATATCATGAGTGGATACAAGATCCTCCAAATGACCTTTACACCGTTCCGCAACTGGCCAAGTTGCAATGTTAAATTCGGACCCAAGGCTACTATCTACCGTTGCTAATGAAAATAGATAAATTAGCATATTGACAGTTGAAGATTGTTGTTGTATGTACTGGTCGAGTCATTTCTGTCATTGTCACTCGCATTAGGATCACGCTGGTTTTCGTTGTCTGTTGTCTTAGCCTATTTTATGATATATTGAGTATTGTTAGGGAAGAAGACTGACGAGTGATAGGAACTAGTACTCACTTCGAAGAGGCTGTGAGTTAGTTTAATTGTTCTGTGTCTGAGAGAATCATGGATAACGCTGAGTGTCTCATAATCCCTTTTGCTGGGAACAAGTTTCTCGAAGGCATGGAGATTGTTGAGAATAGCAGGGAAGTCTTCTGATGCAAACTTAAACGAGTTGTTATGCCCTGCAGTGAGCCGACAACTCAATTTTACATCTGATAAGCGGCCGTGAAAGACGTTCGAAGGATCAAAATTGGCGTCTGGCGTGAGATAAAAATCATTCCGACTGATCTGGAATATGCCGCGGACAATAAATTCTTGGTCATCATCTCGACCCTTGGCAATGAGGATGTTGCCTTCCCATTCACCTGGAAATATTCAGCGCGATAAGCGAGCTTTGGTGTAGCAGTGTAGAACCCTCCAGGAGAATTCTGCAGCTTGTCCAATACTGCGGATGCAGCAGAAATTGGAGTACAAGTACTAGAGGATGATGTGGGGGGAGTGGTAGGTGTGTTCGGAGCCATGTGCATTGTGGAATCGTTTGAGATGGTGTCAAGTTAAGGAGACAATGTACTGGTAGCTTGTTTGGCTGTATCTTATGAGGAAAGATGATTATGATCCGTGCAGGGACATGACTCACGCGAGCAGTGGCAATGGCAATGTGACTTCAGATGTAGTCTAAGCAAAATATTTGAAACCTGGAAGTTTTTGTGATCATTTTGGTGACGACATTTGGTGACGTGAATGGGCGCTGGTCAATATTGTTTGACTGACACTGAAGGTAAGGTTGAGTGGTCATTGGATCAGATTTGCGTTCAGAATGAAGAGATTACTAAATTGCCTTCTTTAAAATGGATCATAATTGTGAATTCATCAGTGACCAAGTTAAAATGAGTTTAGACTGTGTGAAGGCAGCAATAGATCGCACAATAGTTGCTGTGTAATAGAGATGAACCTGCATACATGATGTCATGTAGGTCTGCAGACTTTGACTGAGGATGTACAATGGAAGAACTAAGCTAGAGCAACTCATTCAAGTTAGAACATCACACAATGAGAAACATAAGACTTTGAAGTTGAATTCGGTTTCCATGAAGCGGAGCAGCAATGGCTACCATGCTGACTGATGTCCTCTTTGACGATGCTCTCAATATCCTGACCAAGGCAGAAATTTTCGCAGCGGTCCCTCGTTACACTATCACTGAGCGTGTGCTGCGGATGCCATGGCGGGACATATTCCCACTGCTACATGTGCAGCCTGATCACATCAAGGAACTCATTATTGCGGCGGCAGCAAGAAAGTGTTCTGCATCACAAGCAAAGCACACAGAACGTCATGCAGCATGCATGTCTGCTAAGAAACAAGTAAGTTGTGACAGAACCAATAGGATTGCAGATGGGATGACGAACCTTTTAATTGGCAGACTAGTAGTACTTCAGGTGACGTCACAGTGCAATGGACCTTCTGTGCCAGTGCAGGCGGCATGCCCTGAGATTGCTGTGAGCATCCAGCCTGTTTAATCAGAAGAGCCGTCTCCAAGTAGCATGGTAGGGCGCTCCTTTGAGGACTTCATAAGTATTCCAACTGTCGAGGAGAAAAAGGTGTGTTACCGGGAGTTCATAGCAGCAACAAGCAATGATGCGTTCGTAATGTCTATTTGTGTAGTGTGCGTGAGAGAGTTGAGTCAGCAGTGATGGTAAGTAGTTCCCAGCACGGTTCAAAATTACCGAGACTTACTAAGTTGAACACATGAAGGAAAGCAACATCAACTGTTGGACATTCCCAACATAACAGAACTTCTTGTTCCTCAAAAACCTCATGCCTGCCAACAATTATGGGAGGGAATTCTCATGGAGCATACCTTTATTGAAGGAGCAGGAGCGACAGCAATGGGATGGGTGTGCAATGAGTGTCACTGCTCATTGGTCTCGAAGTCTCTACCGAAGTTTTTCGCTGGCAAATAACCTTTGGGTTGGTGCTATTCCATTCGAACTTAGTCGACTTTCCTTTCTGGAATCACTACTGATTGCAAGGCACTATCCTCAATGCTACATCACCAAACTTTTCCGAAGGATGGTCGTTGCGATCCTGCGCACCTACAGCATTCAATTATGGGCAACTGTGTCTCTTTTTGACATGAACACAAGTGGAAGTTACCAAAATGGTGGAAGGGCAACTGATGCCACAACCAGGAGTGGCGCTGGCATCTGTGCTTGCGGTGACATTTTTAGGGAAGCAGAAGCTACCTAAAAACTGGTTGAAATCAACATTTTGTGTCCAATGTTCTGCAGTCCATGATGCACTGTGATGGTTGAAATCAAACAATGCCATGTACACTGACATCAAAATCTCACAAGAGCGTCTTCAAGCATTGCCTAGAGGATGATGTACCCAATGAAATCACTGACCTTATTCGCCATGAGGAGGATGATGTGGTCAGCAGAACGTGAGCGTGCATCGTACATTCCAAGTGATGGTGAGTGGCAACTGGAATTTGAAGAGACCTGGATTGTTGATTATAATTGTCGAAGTTGAACCGGATGTGGAAAACGACAATGAGTTAGGAGAAGTGGGGAGCGAAAATGGCAGCATAATGGAGAATGATGTTTCAGGGAACGGTACTTACACATCTCCCAATGTTCTCTATACATATTGATGAGACGTAAAATCTTAAGGCGCGAATGTAATTCCCTTACAATACTTAGGAGTTTCAGATGTGGATTTAAGCAACCTCCCATTGAATGAAGTGATGATGTTTGCACTCACAAATATTGAGGACACATCAAAAGAAGGGGGATATGCTGTTTGCCATAGCCATGCTCCAGGTATTGGACTTTGGCATGCCCTGTCCTGGAGAGTCCCATGGCCCGCGTCATAGTCAATCCACTGGCAGCTGCCTTTCCTCTTCTATTTCCATATGGCATTGGAGAAATTGAGGAAGAGAGAAAGAAGTCCATAGGATTCAACTGAGCATGTCCGATGGGCCTTGCAGTATCATGATCGGCGTTTCCGCACATACCACTCTTTTCCGTTTGTCATCTTCGGGATTTCACAGAAGTGGGAAGCTCTTGGATCTGCGAGGGTACAGATGAAGCGGCGCGACTTTGATAGCGATGCTTTGGCTCTGGCTTCGCTGATGGTTGCAGATTTGAAGAAGGCTGAAAAGGAAGAGGCGAACAGATTGCCGATCAGTAATCCCCATGTTTGCCTTCTCCGAAAGCATGTCTTTGCCACCAGTGGGCGTGTCATGGGCTCAGATCCCTCACATGCAGCTTATCAAGGAAAGATTTGGGGAACATGTTTGACTCTCTGTGGTCCATCAATCTGGTTGACCATCAACCCAAGCGATCTTCACGATCCAATTGCCCAGGTGCTCGTTGGAGAGGATATCAATATGGATGCATTCAACTCTTTCCTTGGCCCAAACAGCAATAAACGAGCACACAATATAGCTAAGGACCCATATGCAGCGGCCAAGGTCTTCTTCTTTGTTGTAGAGACGGTCCTTGAAACACTGTTCCAGATCAGAGTGAAAGGCTCGCACGTTCTGCACAAAAAGGGCTTACTTGGTCATATGAGTGGGTATTTTGGTGTTGTTGAATCACAGGGTCGAGGAATGTTGCACATCCATACACTTATTTGGCTGAAGGATGCTCCCAATAGTGAGGAGATGCGTCATCTCTTGCAGTCAGAGGATTTCCGCGAGCGCATCAGGGCATATATTCGTGAAAACATCAAGGCACATCTTGATGCCCTTTCCGAGGATACCATTCGAGCCATGCCCCGCGAGAGCAAGCTTCCATACTCTCGCCCTCCTAATCCAGGTCTACCTGACTGGGAGGCACAGCTGAAGGAGCAAGAATGTCGAGCAGTGCGCTCGCAGCAAATTCATACCTGCAAACAGTCAACTTGTCTTCGTATCAATCAGTTTGGAAAACTGGAGTGTAAGCGACAGGCACCTTGGGAGTTATTGGACGATGATGTCATTGATGAGCACGGCAATTGGAGACCACGGCGATCCTATGCATACTTGAACAACTATTGTCCAACAATATCGACGACACTGCATTGCAATAACAACATCAAGCTGATTACAAACGGCCACTGATACAAATGATGTTACATGGTACATGTCAGCCTATCAAACCAAGAAGCAGGGGAATACACACAACCTTTCTGCACTTATGGCAAACTCTCTCATGTACCATCAAGAGCACTCCTCACCTGATGATGACCTTTTTGAACGAAATCGGCTTCTCTTATTTCGCTGCCACCACACTATAAATCGCAAAGCTGAGATTGCTGGTCCCCTTGTCATGGCTTACCTGATGGGCTGGGGAGACACCATCTGTTCACATCATTTATGTCTCACTCATAATATGTGAAGTCCCATTGAAGCAGAGGTCAGTTCCTGCAAGTGAATTCGTAAATCATTCCTTACCATTACTACTCCAGAGATACATCCAACCAGCAAGAACAAGGTGCTGAGGATTCAGACTCGGAGGCAGATGAGCACCAACAAGGTGATATCGACAATGTTGACATTGTGAGTACACCTGAAGGGCACGTGTCAATACAGTCAATTGAGTTGTTTTATACAGGGCAATGAAGATGTTACCCTTAGAATAGACTCCAACGGCAAGCTGTCCACACATTCGCAGATACTCGACTACCAGCTGAGAGGAGAGGAGTCAGAAGACGTGTCAATTCTTGCATTCTTGATCAATACATACGAGGAGAGAATCACTGCGCCAAAGCAGCAAGCAGTGATGTCCATGTCAGAACAAACACCTTCATCTCCGAGAGGGCGGCCACGTAATCCTCGCTCCTGCTACCTATCTGATCATCCAAAACATTCAACACACTGGCGAGTTACACGCTCTGCAGGGCATAACACTCTCCCTAATATAGTCGGGCCCTGGTTTCCTCGAAGTGATGATGAAGTTATCCACAATTACTACTGCGCTTCAATGCTGTCCCTGTTGAAACCTTGGCGGCAGTTGGCACAGCTGAAAACCGAGCAGCAGACATAGGAGGAAGCATTTTGAGCCTTCACAGCGACTGCCAGCATGTGGGAACGAGACATTGTGGCTGGTGCTCAGTATTATTATGAGTGGAAGACAGCTGCTGAGAGACAATCGAAGGAGAGGAATGGAAACAGCAAAGTTGGCGAAGGTCCTGGGTTGCAGCGACAACATCACGCCATCAACAAACCTGGGTCAGACTCAGAACTGCCCCCACCAGAATTCATCACCGAGGTCGTGCAGCTGACGGAGGAGGGCCTCGAGGAGTACAAGAGGACTCAAGTCTCTGTTTGTGAGGAACAGCATGGCATAGCAGCCGTGAACATTGGCCAACTGAAGAATGTGTTCAGCACCGTGGATAACAATGAGTGGGCAGTGTCTCAAACTCACCATATTGGTATTGCTGCTGGAGACGATCTTGCATGACTTGAAAATTGGCGACAGCAGCTGGTGGCCGACAGTGTAAACCACAGCCACAGTGAAGATAGGTTGCATGAAGGAGTGGATCGCGAGGGTGACGTGACAATGATGGGCCCGTTAGACAACCTAAATGACAACGATGAAGATGGCATGGAAAGTGGGAGTGTTGAAGCACTAGCGAATTTGCGTGTCGCATATCTCCAAGATTCTGTTATGCCCATGGACTCCTCTTGCCTGCATCCTGATCAGCAACGAGCCTTCAATATCATTGATTGGCATATGAGGGCAACTCTCGCTGGCCAGAACCCGCCACAGCTACTAATGATCATTCCTGGAGAGGGAGGCGTTGGCAAATCAAAGACTATTCAAACCATCACGGAGAACTTTGTTGCTCATGGAGCTGGAGGGCGTCTGGTGAAAGCTGCATATACAGGCATTGCAGCATCTCTTATTGGTGGAAAAACACTGCACATAGTAGCCTGCATACTAGTCAAGGGAAATTAAAACCAGTCCGCTCGTGTAAAGAGGAAGCTTACAGCATTCTGGGCAGACAAGCTATATCTCATTGTTGATGAGGTTTCAATGGTTGGGCGTGCTTTTCTCGCGAAGTTGTCATGCATACTCTCAATTGCAAAGTCTGGATCTGGCGGCAGTGACAAGGCATTTGGAGGTCTCCACGTCATTATCATTGGAGATTTCCATCAATTTCCCCCTGTAGCAAATCACAAATCTGCCCCACTATTCTGGCCATGCGACACAGCCAGAGACACCACAGACGAGCAGCTGGGTTGAAAATTTTATGAGGAGTTTACAGTAGTGGTCCGATTGAAGGAACAAGTGTGAGTAACAGATCCTGAGTGGCATGATCTATTGCAACATGTTCATTATGGGAACTGTCGCAAACACCACATTGAGCTGCTTTGCTCGCACATTGTCACTAATCCAAACTGTCCTCCGACAAATTTTGGTACAGCTCTATGGAATAGCGCGGTGCTCATAACACCCCGTCATGCTGTGCGCACGTGATGGAATGTTGCCATGGGTCACAAATTCTGCAAGAGAACAAACAGCCAATTATTAGTATCCCCTGCATACGACACAATCCATGGACGCCTACTTACATTAGAAGAGCACTTTGCAGTGGCAATGAAGCCAAAGAAAGGAAGCAGCCGAGGAGCAAGGGGAGGACTGCCAAATGAGGTTGAACTTGCGATCAGGTTGAAGGTGATGGTGACATTCAACATTGAGACAGACCTTGATGTGGCGAATGGAGCACAGGGGGAGATCGTGGATATAGTCTTGGACGAGAGAGAAACAGCATACTCGGGGACGAGTGCCAGGGCCAAACTACAATATCCTCCAGCATATGTTCTTGTCAAGCTAGACCGCATGAAGGCAGCCAAACTTGAGAGCCTAGAGCAAGGTGTGTTACCGATAACGCCGATGCAGAAAACATTCAGCATTCACACACCTGGGGGCAAAAAGAAGACAGTGACACGTAGCCAGCTGCCACTGACATCCACGTATGCATTCACTGACTACAGGTCACAAGGACAAACAATTAGCCACTCAATAATAGACATTGGCACTCCACCCAGCGTGAAACTCACTCTGTTTAACACATATGTTGCACTATCACGTGGACATGGCAAAGATAATATATGTTTGCTCTGAGACTTTGACAAGCACTTGTTTACCACACATCCGTGTGAATATCTCAGAGTGGAGGACAAAAGGCTGGAGAGATTGGATAAAGAGACGAGAATTTGGTGGGAAGAAAAGAAGAAACTCGGGATGTAATCATTAGAACAGATAATATTGATATTTCAATGCATTTGCATGCGAGACACCCCAGCGCAGAAAGAATCTTTGTGCGTTCGACCAGATACCTTGTACTTACTACGGCCAAGAATGTCGCGGGAGCTGATTCAGTGTTGAGACGGAGTGTCAAATTCTGGACACTCGCGCCACAATTATGCCTCTTGGTGACCTTGGTAAACAAGGTAACCAACTCCGCTTGCCCTTCTGACAAATTTGACTTGACACAGTTTAGTGATCAGTGTTTCCTCATGTATATTGTACTATAGCTGCTTGGGTGTATTGTCACTGCATTGCCCAGCACATTTCCATTCAGTCTTTCATGCCCTCCGTGGATGTTGTACCCCAGCTATTGTTTTCCTCCTGACACATGATTTTATCTATGTTTTAGCACACCTTCTTCGTTCCGCGATGGATATTGACAATGTAGTGGCCAGGTGGTTCTAGGCTTACTGTCATACACCATATATCCGGTGACAGATCCGATGATCCGGATCTCAGATCCGATCCAGATCCGATGAACATATCCGTCGTCCGGTCCACAGATCCACTTTGATTCGTATTTCATTTCCTGTTCATATAACTCTAACTATCGTTCATCTCCTTTCGGTATTCCTGTACACCGGTATACTGGTTATCCTTTACTTCCGCTTTGCTTACTGATCCACTACACTTATGAATCCGCTTTTACTTGTACTTCATTCCCGGTTCATGATTCGTGATCCATCCGACTTACCAATACGCTCCACTTAGACTTTGCTTATACTTTCATACATAGCCTCGCACCTTTGCTTATTGATCATTCCGTTAGCTATCCGTAGTATATAAACCTTTGTATATGCGCTGTAGTAGATCAGTTCGAATATCATCTTAGATTGCACTCATTCCGTCTGGACTCTAAAGTCCCTCCGTTATCCGTCCGGACTTGAGTACGCTACTCTTGTCTACTCCGAGACTTAGGATAGATTCCTATAGTCTACATATCCGCCTCTGTCTTCGGACAGTCCTCACCCGTTAGTTTCTAGTCCAGATCCGATCCGGATTAGCCGTTACTCTATACGTTCGATATCCGGAAGTCTTAATGGATCCGTTGCAATACTTATCCATTACAATACTTAACCGTCTCACTAGACACGATACTTTAGCTCTCTGAAATAAGGGGCAAGACTCAAGAAAGGGGCACAGCGCACGAGCTGAGGCCGAAGCCCTTCGGATCCGATACTACTTGAGTACGGTCTTAACACTTACCCTGATTTGACACAGCTGTTTCTTCGGCCAAGTATAAAATATATGTGCACTCCTCATACATTGATATGCTAACCTCAGTCTTCTCTCTTTCAAACCCATCCTACGCAGTGGTACAAGACCCATGAGTCGAAAGCTCCTACCGCAGCAGGTGATATTGGCAATAACCGCACTTTGTCTGCCTCGGACACAGTTGTTTGGGGGCCGCAGTAACCGGACAGCTTCAATCTCCGTAATGTATTTGTGCAAGCGCATATGAAAATACACTTTGATCTGACAGGACCTTCGCTACGAAGTATAGAAAGTCTCTCTCAAGAAAACAGAATTCTTGAATCCTGACAGCCCTTCTGTCCTTCCTGGCACATCCAAGGTTCTTGCCCCAAAAACATTTTCCAGACCCATACTACTTACAAGCTACCACTTGTTTCTTTAACCTGAGGCATGAAATTTTTGTAAATGTGTGGGACCACTGCGATGCCCAGCGCCCTCTTATTTGGTTCAAGTCATTTGACACCTCAAATTCTCGAACACTCTACTACCACCAGCACTGACATGTGCTGCAAGACGACCTACTGTCAGCACATTGATTCAGATCAAAGGTGTCATAACAAAGTTCGGAGGGCTACCACAGACTCGAGGACATTTGCTCCTGCCACTTTTCCACCCTCCAGCCAGCAACCTTCCTCGATGGCGGAGTGGACTCACATGTGGCATGAATTAGTCAGTAAAACCACCCACTGCTAACACTCTCGATGTACTTCCCCATCCTAACTGTGCCAATCTGGTCCGTGGTACTCAAGTTAGCTCAAGCAAGTTGTTGTTGCAACTGTATCTGAGCTGCAAAATATATACGGTGTACGATGGATTACCAGTCTGAGGGAGGTGACACCATTAAATTTATGAATGCTTCAAAGTGCACACGTAAGCTTGACCGTTGTAACGCTGGCCAGTGCTATCAACATATTCACAATTAATGGCTCTCGCTGACCGGACAGACTGGATGTACAGACAGACAGCTGCGGATTTTCGAGAAACCAGGTACCCTCCTCTCTCCGCCAAGTCTTGGGATCCAAAGAATCTTTCTGTCTCCTCATCCAAACAATGAATGTTCAACAAGAGAATCTAGACCTTGTCAAGGAACGAGACTACTACTGGGCTGAATGCGCTACAACAAATACTCAGTTGGCCTCTATGGAGAACACAATCGAAGGCATATCTCATTTGCATCTTGGCAAGTGTCGCGTCCATTGCAATGTGCTGGGTGTTTACGGAGCAACTTTCCCAGTGTAACGAAGCCACTGAAGCCAAAGGGAGCATTCTAGGACTATCCCGGGGTTTCAAATCTCTAGAGCGTGGTTGGTAACTAACAGGACCCCGCCAGTGGGAATATATATGAATGGATACCAAAGCACACGAGATATTTTAGATATCTTATTCGGCAAGTCATAGATCGACGATGGAGAGCTCCATAGTACTCGTTTCTTGCCGTTTGACTTTTATCGTCAGATCGATCGAAGCAACTTGCAGAAGACTTGCTGTTACGCTCGTCAAAAGCTAACCTCGGTTATTGGTCCTAACAACCAATAACCTCGTTGGCATCCTCCTTATTCCTTTACCTTCCTTATTTTTCTTGAGATTACTTCAGACATAGAACCCTACAGTATATAAAGCCTTGTTTACCTACTGCTAGGGTAGTTGATCCTTTCCCCCCTGAATATGATTTAGTTCGGACAGTTCTCCCTCGTTCGAAACCTAAGTTTATTCACTTGAAGTCAACTCTTACCGTGTGAACACTTTACAAGTGCCACATATTTTGAACTTCCTTAAATCTAAATCTACCTCCATACTACGGCCGCCGCCCTCAAAGGACTGATCACCCTTTGAAACGACGACCCTTCTCACTACCCCTATCTCCCAACAACTCCCGCAACTATGTCGACAAAAGAAAATGTACCTGGTACCTATCCACTCGGCTCCCCGACCCCAACAGGCGGGTTGAGCCTCAACGCAGGCGCTCTCCACCTCGGTGTTGAGAGCGCATGGACTCGTGATGAATTAATCATCGCTGGAACCGAGAGATCGAGCAGTAGGGGGGCTGAACCCCCGACTATCGACCAACTCTCAACAGACTCGTGGATGGGTGCTCTGGGAGCCCCATCCAAAGCAAGCACCCTATCCTTAAGGGTAGGCAAAAGTGCAGGCATCGCGCCTGACGATGGCGAGGGTTCTGCCGCAATGAGCATAAGCCCAGTTACTAGGCAGTGTGGATGGGTTGCACACCTCCCACATTAAGCCTCGCGTACATAGAAATGTAAATTTTGACGCCATCAATAACAATATCAGCTGGTTTGACTTAAGGTAGAAGTCACGAAAAAGCAACAAACCTCACGTGAGGTGACAGAGTGTGATGCTGTGCAAGATGGTCGATGCCAAATCTGTCGAACATGCCAGAGTGTATGTAGTGGTGGTGTATATGAAAAGTTGTGTTTATGCTATGATGGATCTGTGATATAAAGTGTATATAAAGTTGAGAAATACACAAATAGTCTTGCAAGTTGCAGGGACATATTGTTTGACAAGATACTAATGTCTGAAGTCCCCCAAGGGGACCTGTACCTGCCAATAGTCAATTCTGGTGGATCTGTACATCCTCTGCAATGAAACTGGGCGCTGATACAGTGTTTTCGAAATTTTCGTCATTCTGTGACTTGGAATTAGAACCTATTTGGTCCTTGGTTTTTTGGATGCTTGCCATGCAGCAAGACCATCAGCAGATTCAGCACACTGTTTTCACCATTTTGTTGTTGCGCTCTGAATCTATGAGTCGGCAATGCCACAGCTTCGCGTCGGACTTTCAGATTTACAGTCTGCCGGCAGCACACTTTCAAGAACATTGATTATCTCACTCACTAGTTCAATTCTTATAGTTCTAAAAAGATGAGTTTATGCATAGAATAACTCTCGTCAATGCCATCTTTTCAACTTTTCTAATCATGAGCTCTACAGTAAGTTAATCGTTATTTTCTATTTGTCACGATTCTGTAACATTTTATCACGTGATGTTTGTCGCTTTTTTCGTGACTTCTACCTTACCTAACGACGGAGACCTCGGCGAGTTCCCAGTACTGAACCCAATAGTGTCAGTCCTCTCTACACCCAGGATTCCCTCTGAATTGAAGGGAAAGGGTATTGACCCGGCTGAAATTCCCCACAATAGGGGTAATGTTGATGAACCTAATGACTGGTTCAATCAGTGGTCTGACCTGGACGATCACGTAGCTAAGTTGAGCAAACCTGGTCCAGGAGAATCGGAAGATTCCCTCCAAGATCTCTGGGATGATAACAACCAGCGTGAATCAATCCAGGTACAAAACCTAGCCTTGCGATGGTTCCGCAAGGCAGCTAAAGAGGACATCAAAGAGCACCTGTCTCGAATTGACATGCTCCAGGAACAAGTCCGTGGACTAGAAAAACTCGTGATCCAAAATCAATTACGAGAAGACGAAGCCTGTCGACAAGTGACGGACACTCACCATGCCCCAACTGCAAGGGCACCACAGACTACTGATCCTCCTAGACCTATTAAGCCTGAGAAGGTTAAATCCTCGGCGAAGGACAGAGGAAACCCTCCAAGAGTGAAATCTGTGGAGAGCTCCTGATTCCAATGAGCCTCATCTGTCCTATCCTACCGGAAGCTCTGTAAAACAAGCAATGACTGGATTGTCCCACGAAGACATTGGTCCAAGCGATTCAGATTCGTCATCCTCTGATGACAATGAGTGGTCTTCTACTGAATCAGAGACCTAAACACCAACCTAAGAAAGGGTCAGCAGAAACCAAGTATCCCAGGAAGATAACTACGGGGTTGACTTCTTAGCATTGGAACCAGAGTTGGATCACGACAGTGACTCACCTGAGACTAAATGAGCTAAGTGAATAGCACGTCGCGAATACAGAGCTGAAACTGAACCTGTTGAAGTATCAACAGAGCTTCATTAAGAATGAACCACCATTTACTTACAATGGGGAAGCGAACGCGACCACATTTAAGAAATGGTTAGAGAAGTCCGTGAGTGGAAAGACCAGGCCAGACTCACCACGACTCAATCCCTTCGAATGATAGGGAAGTATTTAGGAGGCCAGGCCTATAGGTTCTTCGAAAGAGACATCCTTGACCTGAAGAAAGGTTACTCCCTGACAGAGTTCTTCGAGCAACTCTTCAACTATGTGTTCCCACCTGACTTCCGGATGCTACAACGTCAGAAATTCCTAGACTGTATGCAGGAAGGAAAATTCACCATACAGGACTATCTTAGATGATTGCGCGACCTAGCTGACACCACCGGTGACATTGACGAGAGGGAAATAGTGCTGTCAGTTTTGGACGCATTGCAAACCCTATATCAAAGCTTCCTTAGTAGACAAGGGTTACGAACCAAATTCTGTCAGTCTCGACATGATTGAGAAGAAGGCACTGCATACTGAACTGTGCATTCCTTGAGAACTCTCACGACCCCAACATGTTGCTTCGCGTTGAACCCCACCGCTGCCGCGGGAATTACCAGCCAGAGTATGAGGAATGAAAGGCGACCCAGAAACAATTTCAGACCTCGACGAACTGACACAAGGGAACTGTACCTCTTCCATATCTGCTAACTGCTGTTCACTCCTCTGGCGACCAACATAGTAGGACTAAGAGACGAGACCACCACGGGACGCGACAGTCTGCTCCCCAAAGAACTCCTGGAAATGCACCTAAAAGAAGTGCTGATGAGATCAAGCGCCTAAGAGACAATGATCAGTGCTTTGAATGTGAGCAGAGAGGACACTTAGCCAAAGATTGCCCTAAATACCATAGACTGCCCTACAAACCCCAGTCTAAAGTATCTAACCTCCAAGTACACTCAGTTGCTGTAACCGACGCAGATATCAGAGCTGCTGCGATAGAAGAAGGGGTTGCTCATGGTCTATATGGAATGGCTGTCAGCCTTGACAAGCCATCGGAACTCGATGCTACTGAAAGGTTGGTTGTCATATCCCAATCTCTGGGTCTCCTTCATCTTGCAGTTCCTTTACCCACGGACAAACTCCATGACCCCTTGTATGACCCCTATGGGAAAGATTGGTTTAGCCTAGCGATGCATGGAGGACCAAACACCTTCCTCCTATCCGATAAACACAACTACGACGATTATATCGTCTACTACAAACAGTTGTGCGACCCCACATTTGACATAGTGGCTTGGCTGATTGATTTAAAGCTAAAGTTTGTTCAAGATTTAGTACGTACCAAATCTTCCTTCAAACCAACCTGGGGTGGTGTAGTTCACGACTCCACATGGGTTTCCCCCAACGTGAAATGCCTAGAGGACAACCCTGTGTGCAAACTCCCAGTACCATTCCCTGCCCCTGAGGAACAGGACTCCGAGTCAGAATGGGAGACTACAGACGAGGAAGACTTTACTAGCGGGTTCTCATCTTGGGAGACCATTGAGGATGGTGATGTTCCTGTCCTTGTAGACTACGAGACGTCCGACAGTGAAGACTCCATAGGAAAAGATAGAGAGGAGACGGCGGAAGAGGACTCTGACCCTGAAGGACCAATGTTCTCATTCCTAGACCCCACTGAATTCCTTGAGACTGAAGAACCTACCAATGAGCTGTACTGTGCCGGCAACTCGAAACAAGCTGACCTACCTGACCTTCAATCCCTCCAAAGACAGGCAGCCCGGTGTGATGACAAGATATGGCTGGGCTGTAGGTAAAAGCACCAAACCAAAATATATGAGTCTCCTGCTCTCCTAGCTGCTACTCTTGCTAGCAAGAACGTTCGACCCTAACGCTCCTAGATGGAAAAGATGCTTACGAGCAGATCTGGGTCATACCCGAAGACATACACAAAACCCTCTTTGCTACCCCTGATGGTACAATGATCAGCCATGTTATGCAAATAGGAGACTGCAACGCAGGAGCAACGTACCAGTCGCTGATGAACCACATATTTGGCCTGCACTTAGGCATCTTCATGGACGTCTACCTAGACGACATAGTGATCTACTCAGATACCGCTGAGGATCATGTCAAACACGTTAAGATCGTTATTGATACCCTACAGGAGCATCACTTTTACCTTAGCAAGCACAAATTGCAGTTCTTCAAGCATGAGCTCTCAATCCTGGGTCATGTCATTGATGATGGAGGAATCCGCCTTGATCCACATAAAGTCGATAAGATAGTGAGCTGGAAAACACCTACCTCCAAGGAACTCTTGATGCAGTTTATAGGCTCAGTAGGTTACCTAGCTACTGGATGCAAAGGTGTGCGTGTTGACATGCAGCACTTGTCCAAGGTCGCAGCTCAGACAACTAAGTGGTACTGGAACCCCTCTAATCAGCGGGCTTTCGACTTGGTCAAAGCATGCATCGAGACACACCGGAATGTAAGGCGTAAAGCCCTCGACCTACCCTCTGCTCTGAATGGGACGACATTAGTGAACCTAATGACCGACGCTTCTCTAACAGGCGCGAGTGGAGTCCTGTCTCAAGGCAATGACCTACCCAAAGCTGATGTCATTGCCTTCTGGTCCGGCAAGTTTAACTCTGCGCAACAAAATTACCCTGTTCACGAACAGGAACTGTTAGCAATTGTCGAGTCCCTTAAGCGATTCCGACACTTACTCATTGGACTCAGGTTCAGAATCTTTACTGATCACAAGGGCCTGGAGTGGATTACCACCCAAAGCAAACTCTCCCCTAGACAAGCACGCTGGCTAGAAGCATTGAGCGAGTTTGACTTTGAGATCATTTACATACTGGGCTTCAAAAACACTCTGGCCAATGCTCTTTCACGCATGTACAGCAATGAACCTCGCGGTACTGTGCAAGCATTTAGTGAATATGTGAGTGTAGAGGAGGAAGACTCACCTCAGGCTCTCCTCCTTAATTTCATAACGGCCCCTGTCTACACTGGTACCCCCCTGTTCCTGGGCGCGACCGAGGCATGTCGTTCTGCTCGCATAGCCCAAACTCAAGTCAGCAGTGGCCTATCACCTGGAGTGACCCCACCTACAAGCCAAAAGCGTAAGTCGTGCGTCGCCGATACCCCAGCCGCACCACTGAGTGAGCCCAATCCAACGACTGAAGAGAAACCGGTGTCACCAGTGTACCTGGACGCATATTACCCTCCTGCAGAACAGGACGGTGTGACCATGCCGGAGGGCATGCCCACTGTCAACGACACTGAAAATGACTTGAGATCACTTACCGGTCGAATTCACGCAAAGGGAGGGCATCTCAGCGAACCTATAGTCCACCAGCAGGTGGAAGGAGGAAACCCCGCGCACACAAGCACTGGACAAAGGGCAGCACCAGGAGAGCCAAAGACAAAAGTCAAGAGAGTGATCCTGAAAGTTGGAACCCCATCAGCATCACTGGAGGGCAGGAATAGAGCTAACAAGGAAAACTCACCTGCTAAGCCTGCACTAACTCCACATGTACCTGCTCCAATAACCAGCACCTTGCCATCCACAGAGAGAACACCTAGCATAGGTCAAACGGACAAACTAAGTCCAAATGCAGTCAGCGTGGTAACTGATGTCAACAAACAACCAGCAAACATGGACCTACAAAGTCACGTGACCACTGACATCAATGAACTGAAGCAGGATATTCAACAAAGAGACACTGCTGAAGCCCTACTTGAGAACCCTCCCACCCTCACTGAGGTTATATCTCTTGGTGATCCGTTGACGGACATTCACGCAAGCATCGTAAATAGATACGCTGAGGACCCCTTCTTTGCTAAGATCATTGAAAATCCCGCTGCTTTAAAGAACTTTGAGGTTAGTAATAGAAGAGTCTTCATGAAAGACAAGGGTAAACGGATCCTCTGCATCCCAGATATCTGTCTTGGCGAAAGACGCATCAGGGAGATTCTAATCTCCCATGCACACTCCATCCTCGCGCACCTTGGACCACACAAAACATTACTTTACTTACGCGAAAATGTCTGGTGGAAATGCATCGCATCGGACGTCGACACATTCTGTAAGTCCTGCCTGACTTGCCAAGTCGCCAAACCCTCAAACCACCTACCATATGGTCTACTAGAAACATTAGAGGTCCCCTCATGCCCATGGGAGACCGTAGGAATTGACTTTGTAGGCCCACTCCCCGAATCCAAAACCCTCCACAGCGTTTTCGACATGATCCTGGTTGCCATAGATCACCTTACCTCGATGGTACATTTGACGCCGATGAAACAGATGTATCGCGCCAAGGACATAGCGGAAGTCCTTTTCAACTCCATGTATAAACTTCATGGCATGCCCTCTCACTTAGTAAGTGATAGAGACACCCTCTTCACTAGTACCTTCTGGCAACAGTTCCACCAGCTTACAGGGGTGGAACTTCGCATGTCAACGTCATTTCATCCCCAGTCAGACGGGGCCACAGAATGTGCTAACAGGACACTCGCCCAAATGCTTCACTCATTAGTATCACCGCATCAGTGAGATTGGGCCATTAAGCTTCCGGCCATCGAGTTCGCCATGAACCTTGCATGTTCGAGCACCACCGGGTACCCCCCCGTTCCTACTTAACCATGGTAGGCTACCCACTCCCTTCATTTGGAATACCAATTCTGAATACCCTGGTGTCAGAGTTTACCTCCAATCTATGAAGGATGCAACCATGGCTGCACATGACACAGTCATCGCCGCCCGTGTGAAAAGCACCTCGAGTGCTAACCAAAAGCACAGGGAATCCCCTTTTGTCAAAGGAGATCTCGTTTACCTCTCGACGGAGAACCTCTCCCTACCAAAGGGACGAGCCCGCAAACTCTCACCAAAGTTCATTGGCCCCTTCCGCATCCTAACGGATTACAAGAACAATTCATTCTTGTTGGACTTGCCATCAGAACTCAAACAACGAGGCGTCCACCCCACGTTTCACACCAACCTCCTTCGCCTCCATGTACCGAACAACGATAGATGCTTCCCGGGTCGACAACTCAAGCAGATTGCTGATATCGGGATCTCGGAGGACTGGTCAGTCTCCCGGATCTCGGACCACCACAGTCAAGGTACTGATGCTCTGTTTAAAGTGGAATATACATCTGGCGACCACATTTGGTTGCCCTTCCACTCAATCTCGCGTCTTGAGGCACTTGGTCAGTACCTTGAGGCTCTAGGGTACCCAGGATACACCACTTACTAAAAAAGACCTCGCCTAACGCTACAGATATTGTGTTCACAACGGTTGACTCCTTTGAGGAGGCTCGCAATATTGTGAATTCATCTGTGAGCTCCCTACTTGAGGATCTAAGCGACTCACCCTTCGGACGATTCTCCGATGTCCAGGCCTTAAAAGACGCTGGCCTAAGTCGTCCTCAGTCCCCCTCACCTCGACCCTTGCCTATGTCACTCCCTACCCCTGATCCCATGATGGTTGATGCTCCCTCCACCCTCAGCAAAGCTGGCGAGCTCCCCTACTTCCCTCGTCGCGAGACTTCCTTTCATCGAGGACGCGGTGGTTGTCGCCATGGAGGATGTTGTGGTCGTGGTCACCCTTCCCTCCCTGGAGAGTCAAACTCCGATACTTTCCAGGCATTTACCCAGTTCTTCCGAGCTGAGGCACAGGCTAGTAAGCTTCCTGTGTTTGTTACACCCAGGCGTCATTCTGATCGTGGCAACCCTCACTATACAGAGGAATTAGCCATGCGGAAAGAAGCCCATGCCTTTGAGCAGAAAGTTCGTGCTGAGCGGGCACGCGAGCTTTCCCGTCGTCAGTACTCTCATAGGCCTAGGCACTTGACCCTGGACAACCGCACACTTGAGCGCCACCAACCCCTTCGTGCTCATCCTGCCCCTCCCCAGGCAAAGATCTCCCCTCAGCCTCCTCCTCCCACAGCAGCCCAAGTAATCGCTGCTGTCACCTGCTGCCACACCTGCCTCTCCTCCTTCACCTACTGCACCTCCTGCTACTGCCCCTGTTGACCCTGGGGCAGATATTGACTTGCTCATCGCTGAGTCTGAAGCCATGGATCTTGAAGCAGAAGCGCGCCAGCACGGTTTCACTAATACTGAGGAGATGTTTGGTAGGGTGGTCATTGTTTGCTGCTTGGTGACCAACTTCCTCACCCTGTTTGCCCTTTTAGCGGCCATGAACCTTCAGGCTGCCGCTGCTGCTCAAACCTAGCCATTACTCACTTCACTCTTAGTTGAGGTCACCTCTAGCTGACCTGGAGGGTGTATGTTATGCTTGTCAAAAGCTAACCTCGGTTATTGGTCCTAACAACCAATAACCTCATTGGCATCCTCCTTATTCCTTTACCTTCCTTATTTTTCTTTAGATTACTTAAGACATAGAACCCTACAGTATATAAAGCCTTGTTTACCTACTGCTAGGGTAGTTGATCCTTTCCCCCCCGAATATGATTTAGTTCGGACAGTTCTCCCTCGTTCGAAACCTAAGTTTATTCACTCGAAGTCAACTCTTACCGTGTGAACACTTTACAAGTGCCACACTTGCTGTCAATTTGCTGATCCGTGCATGATGGTGGTATTCTTGTCGCACAGAAAGAAAACATCACCTTCAGACACAAATCAGCAACTTCCAGTTTAGTATTGACAATGCATCACAATGAATCACGAATGTCAAAGTAACCCACTTAAGTACTGAGATGGAAGGTGCCGTGTGACTAAGAAAAGAGTGTCGCTGCTAGAGACGTGGCGGCGGAATGACTCGGACAATGGAGAAAGTGAAGCCTTTGTCCCTTGAGGTTGCGAAGTTAACTTCAAGTTTGATGCGATTCAAGTTACTGAGTACTATCAAAGTACTGTGCAAGGTATTCATAGACTATGATCTAAAAGTGTAAAGTTGTTACAGCGTCTGACTCGCACGGAATATGCAATTCGGACCTGGGCTCGGAAGCAAATATCGGAACGCACTTTTCTTGCAGTTTTGCAGTTTCTCCTAGTACGAAATTGTCTCTTGCTGCCACCAGTACTACGGTAGTACTGGTGGTAGGAAGAGACAATTTCGGATCCCTCTAAATGTCCGCACAGTGCTATATCTGATAAGTGCCTCAGATTTTGCCTACCTCATCGAAAATGAAACTCACATCTAACTCGCAGCATATAACCATGCAGGTCTGTTTACTGGCCAAGTTGAGGGCCGTTACTTCATTTCAAGTTGCATAATCAAACCATGATGCATGACTACGGAGTCCTGCCAGGATACTAGCCCAATGTAGATGGTACGTAACCGACACAGTTCCAGGCGACTGCCGTCCTACTTACTAACTGCCACAAGTAATGACGTGGTAAAGTTATTTTCCCTTCAACTTGGTAGTCTCGACATCATCATGATTGAACTTGGAAGACTCTACGCATCTATTGGTACTTGGTTGCCGAGATGGAAACCACTGATTCTTTCATCCTCAGGAATATCATATCGTCCCCTGCTTGCTACAGTCGACTACAGTTCCCAATGCGAAATTTCTGGCAGAATGAGTGATGACAATCCAACGTTTGCTTTGGATTACATCGACAGATCAACTGTGGAGAAGAGGCTTATTCGTAAGTTGGACCTTCGGGTAGCCTTCCTGGTTCTGGTTTACATTATGAACTATGTGAGTTGAGGCAACTAATGTTCCCTTGACTGCCTAAAATCTGTTCACAGATGGACCGCACTAATGCAGCGTACGTGGCCTTCGAAATTACTTGGAGTAGAGTTGCTTAACCGTCTGCTTGCAAGTGCAGCGAAGGCTGCGTGGTTACGAGGAGGACCTTGGCATGACGGGGAACCAATTTAACACACTCATCAGCATTCTTTATGTGGGGTATTTGTTGACACAAGCACCTTCGTATGTACCGACACCTTATCCTTCTGCGGCATATCTGAGAATTCAAAAGTAACATGATCTTACACCACATGAAAAGGCCATCACTATACCTCTCGAGCTGCATGGCAATATGGGGTGTTCTTACCGTGTCGACGGGTACGTACAACGTTCACTTGATCGACATTGGCTAACGAGGGGTCATCAAAGGTGCGGTACAAACGTTGGTATCTACATCTTTTAATGCTGTCCACTGCTAACCCTGCTCTAGATACCATGCCGCCCTTATTTTGCGCTTCTTTATTGGATTTGTGGAGGCGGCATTCTTTCCCGGAGCTGTATTCCTTCTTTCACGATGGTATCATTGCCTAATGACTCCGAACAGCATATACTGAAATTCCTCTAGGTACAAGCGCAATGAACTAGGATTACGCACAGCACTTCTTACTTGTGGCGCCTCGATCAGTAATGCTTTTGGTGCTCTTTTTGCATCAGGGATCTTGGGAAGCCTAGATGGTACACTAGGTTTTACGGCTTGGAGGTCTGAGCCGAAATGCGGGTTAAGAAGTCAAGCTGTTCTGATTTTGCTGCTGCAGGTGGCTCTTTTTTGTGGAGGGCGCTTTGACCATCGTGATCGCAGTGTCTGCAGCCTGGATTTTGCCTGATTTTCCTTCAACGCCGAACCTCTGGCTGTTGCCTGACGAACAGATACTGGCCAAACAACGGATGGATGAGGAAGTCGCGAGCGAAAATGAGCACAAAAGTAAACCCGAAGAATATTATTTTGGTCTCGTCGAGGCTCTTATGGATTGGAGGGTATGGTGGGTTGGTGCTGCCCTTAACTTGATGAGTTCCTCGCAATCATTCGGCCTTTTTTTTCCCGACCCTAGCAGCTACAATGGGTTACAGCGCGACTACGAGCCTCTTGCTCTGCGCACCTCCGTGGATTTTGGGAACTGCAACCTCATTTGTTGTGGCCAGGTCAGTATTTACTTCACAGGTCCGATAAGTGAATTAACGTAACTGAATTAAGGCACTCCGACGTAACTGGTGATCGCTTCTGGCATATTGTTGGTCCTCTACTCGTCGCCGTCGCTGGATTTATACTCGCAATTTCTACCATGAATACGACTATACGATATATATCCCTGTACGAACTCTCCCATCCTCGTTCTGCGATTCCAGAGACTTACGTGTACCGTTGAGATTTTTGATGACTCAGAGCCCAGTTGCCTATGTTGTCTGTTTGACCTGGGTCATGAATACGTTTTCCCAATCACAGTCGAAACGTGCAGCAGCCATCGCACTAGTAAACACCTTGTCAACAGCTAGCCACATGGGTTCATCGTCAGTTCACAGCGACATTGTGCTCCAGCTGCTACTGACGCCATCACAGATACTTTTGGCCATCCAGTTGGGGACCTTCATATGTGAACTCCTATCTCATTTGCATCTTGACAAGCGTCTTGTGCATTGCGATGTTATGGGTATTTAGGACACACCTTTCCCGGTGTAATGAGGCTGCTGAAGCCGAAGAGCAATCTCTAGGTCTGCCCAAGGGTTTGAGATATATCCTCTAGCACTCCGAGTCGCTGCTCAGCTGTCCTCAGCATTCCAGCAGTGTCTGGTAGCGGAAACTGGGAGTGGGTCTGGTTATTAGCATATACTGTGCACGCAGCACCAAAATACATTAATGCACTGTTGGTCGCGCTCTTCTAGATCATCAACTACGTCGGGCGTAGTGGAGAATGTATGCAGTCACTTGTACTGTGCTGTAATAAATGCATGGCATCTACCCTGCCATGACTCCTACAGCGTCCACTATTATACTAGTGGTGGTATTGTATGCGGTAAGAAGACTTCTTTACCCTTATTTTCTTCATACCAAACTATATCATGTGCTACCAGAACCTGCACCCTCGGGATCTCTAACAACGACCTCATTCTGCGAATGTTTTCCTCCGCGACTTCTTTGTACTGGTGGGCACATGTCACCGCGCCCGTTTTCGCATCGACACGGCACGCAATTTGCATGCTCCCAGTGATCAGATCAGGGTGATGAGCTGAATCTGCGCCTAGCAGGATCCAAGCACCGTCTGGAGAAGTGCGTGCAAGAATGTTGATATGCCCGTCGGCGTGCCCTGCAATAACAAGCCTAAGTGACTTTTCCAGTCTTATGCATGCAGTAGAGACGTACCAGATGCATCAACGATATACATGCTGCCATCACCGAAAATGTCCATTGCGCGCGGGTAGGGACCGATTGCCACGTTTAGGTCAGAAGTTGTAACGAAGCGTAATCGGTCTTCTGGTGGACGAATGGATGAAAAGGATATAGGACTGTGGCAGGAACCAGGGTCTAAAAAAGCTTGCTTCGATCCTTCCCCGAGGACAAACTCGGCAGTGGTAAACGGGGAGGGATCTCCGACGCTGAGGGAAGACACGTCAGGTAATTCATACTATCTCGACGCTGAAAGGCTCACTGATCCCAATGGAGGTGACTGAGGACCACCAAGTCAACTGATGAAGGGGGAACTCCACCAGCCTCCAACGACTCTGACGCAGTCTGCTTCACATCAGGCACTACTGGTATTGCAGCAGGTGCAAACTCTTTGATGTTTCTGTGGATTCCTAGGTCGAAAACAACCCGCTTATTGCTTTTCGAATGACGTAGTAAAAATGCGAGTGAGGGAAAAATTATGGGATCGTCCGATTGATCGGCTGCCATTAGACTCAAAGGAACATTGAGGTGTCCAGCTTCAAGGGCAGATACATACATGTATGCCTGCTCATCAGATGGAGGAGGAAGTGACTGCACGTCTGCGGACATTAGTATCAAGTTCAACGATGAATCAAAACCAAGATTCAAACGTGCCTATACATAAGCAAGGAAAGCAAATGGTGGCACCCTGACTCCACAAAGATCAAATCTTGATAACACAGAGTCACGCTAGCCGGGCCCGTTGCACACTGGCAAATCAATGAATCGATGGAGTAGATTACGCCCTTGCTGTGCATGACTGTCCAGAGTGAAGGCGATGTCGGGCCAAAGATAGTTAATTCAATCAGCAGTCAAGTGAGATATCGATGATAGATGATCGATGATAGATGAGGGCAGAAGGACTTTGCTAGTACTGTTGTATGATGCGGTGTTTCGGAACTAGCCACAACACGCCATACACAAATCTATCAGTATCTTATCGTCATCAATGATAAGTTACATATCCCAAAGCGCGCTGCGCTAGTGACATATCCGACGGGTCCGTCCATCTAGAAAGCTCATGTGGAAGAAGGAAGACAGAGTCATTGACTCATTCGTACTACCAGCCAGGTGTTATATGGGGGTAACTTGGGTTTAGAAAAACGGTCAACCACTCGTTTTGCCAAAGAAAGAAGTTGGTTCCTTGTTGAACGTTCGGCTCGGCCGTCCCCCTTGCCATGACCGGCTGGTGCTGATACGACCGAGTATTCGCTTCCCGGGCCATTAATGTCCGCTATCAATGTGGATTATTTTTGGGTGATATGTATATATATTGGGAGTCGCATAGGCTCCGAAGCTATGAATCGGAACCTGAGGGCTCCCCATATAAACCCATATACCGGTATGCTGATAGGCTAGCGGGAATCTGCTGCTCGGTGTCTCTTTCGTCCACACTCCATAGGAATGTCAGATCACCCCTTGCTTGGTGCAGGCAAAAGTTCCCACTATGGTGCCTCCGACAGAAGCAGCGATAGTCCGGTGCTTCATGAATACGATGGACAGAACAGACAGGTGGTGGAGAAGAGGCTTCTCCATAAGTTAGACATTCGAGTTGCCTTCCTAGTTCTGATCTACATTATGAGCTGCGTGAGTCAGTGTATCTAGTATTTCCGCTATTGCATTAATTTCTTGCTTAGATGGACCGCACTAATGCAGCGTACGTAGCCCTTCGAACTCACGATTGGAATGGCTTAATCGCCTCTCGGTTAAAATAGTGCAGCAAGGCTGCGTGGTCTTGAGGAGGACCTTGGTATGACGGGGAATCAGTTTAATACACTCATGAGCATCTTTTACGTGGGGTATTTGTTGACGCAAGCTCCTTCGTATGTTCCAGCACGTTATCCTTATGTGGCCCATCCGAGAATTCAAAAGCAACATGTTCTTAGATCGCATGACGAGGCCATCGCTGTACCTCTCAAGCTGCATGGCAATATGGGGTGCTATCACCGTGATCATGGGTACGTACATCATTCTCATTCACTTAATCGATATTGCCTAACGAGGGTCATGAAAAGGCGTAGCACAAACGTTAGTATGTATTACTTTTGCCGCTCTTGAGTTAACGCTACTTTAATCAGGTATCATGCCATTCTTATCTTGCGCCTCATGCTTGGATTTGTTGAGGCGGCGTTTTTCCCTGGGGCTATTTTCCTTCTTTCACGATGGTATAGTTGCCCAATACCTCCGAACAGCGTATCCTGAAAATTTGCTAGGTACAAGCGCAATGAGCTAGGGTTCCGCACAGCGCTTCTTGCTTGCGGTAGCTCAATCAGTAATGCTTTCAGTGCTCTTATAGCGTCAGGAATTTTGGCAAGCCTAGATGGCACACTAGGTTTTACGGGTTGGAGGTCAGAGGCGAAATAAGCATGCTCTCAAAGTAGAACTGCTCTGACTGCTGCTGCAGGTGGCTCTTCTTTGTAGAGGGGACTTTGACAATTGTGGTTGCAGTGTCTGCAATCTGGATTTTGCCAGACTTTCCATCATCGCCAAGTGTTTGGCTTTTTACCTGATGAACAGACCCTGGCCAAACGACGGATGGAGGAGGAAGTTATGGTCGGAAATGAGCACGAAGGGACGCCCGCGGAGAGTTGGTCTGGTCTTGTTGAGGCACTTACAGATTGGAGGGTATGGTGGCTTGGTGTTGCTCTTATTTTCATGGACGCTTCTTTGTCGTTCCGCATTTTTTTTCCCGACACTATCTGCTACAATGGGTTACAACTCGACCATAACCCTCTTGCTCTGTGCACCTCCGTGGATTTTGGGAACTGCAACATCGTTTCTTGTAGCCAGGTCAGCATCTACTCGACAGTCTCGATTGTTGAATTAACAACAGTCAAGGCACTCTGATGCTACTGGCGATCGCTTCTGGCATACCGCTGGTCCTCTATTTGTCGCCATTGTTGGGTTTATAATTGCATTTTCCACTATGAATACGGCCGTTCGATATTTGTCCCTGTACGAACCTTCTCCTAGTCCTGCAATTCCACAGCCTTAATGTTCTCCGTGAAGATTCTTTATGGCTCAGGCCCCAGTTGCACATATTGTGTCTTTGACCTGGGTCATGAACACATTTTCCCAATCACGATCGAAACGCGCTGCAGCCATCGCATTAATCAATGCCATGTCATCACTTGGCTACATCGGTTCATCGTCAGTTCACAGTGCCTCTTACTCTGGTGCCGCTGACACCTCGCAGGTACTTTTGGCCGTCCCGTTGGGGGCCTTCATACGCAAACTCATATGCCATGTGCATCTTAACAAGCACCATGTCTATTGCGATGTTTTGGGTATTTAGGAGGCACCTCTCACGGTGCAATAAAGCTGCTGAAGCCGAAGAGCAGGCCCTAGGGCTGCTCAAAGGCTTTAGGATATCTCTTATAGCACTCATTGATCAAAGTGGCAATGTTCGGTTAAGATTTTATTGTGTTGAGTGAAGCTGTAGTAGTGGGTTAAATGTATACCATGTTGTACATAGGGGAGAATGTCTGCAGCCACTCGTCCTGTGTTTGAATAAATACATGATGTTTGCATTCATCATTGCACGAGCGCTGGTATTGTGTGCGGTAAGAACACCTCTTTACCCTTGTTTTCTCCATACCAGACCATATCATGTGCAATCAAGACTTGCACCCTCGGGACCTCTAATAACGACCTCATTCGATGGATGTTCTCCTCTGCGACTTCCTTGTAGTCGTGGACACATGTCACTGCGCCATCCACATCGACACGGTATGCAACTTGCATCTTTCCAGTGATCAGATCAGGGTGATGAGCTGAATCTCCGCCTAGTAAGATCCAAGCACCGTCTGTAGATGTACGCGCGAGGATATTGATATGCTCGTCAACGTGCCCTGCAATGAACAAGCCTAAGCATTCCTTCCAATCTCATGCATGAAGCGGAGAAGAACCTGGTGCATCAATGATATACATGCTGCCATCGCCGAAAAAGTCCATTGCACGCGGGTAGGGACCGATTGCCATGTTAAGGTCGGAAGCTGTGATGAAGCGTAGACGGTCTTCTGGTAGACGAATGGATGAAAAGAATGTAGGATTGATGGAGGAACCAGCCTCTAGACCTAAAGCTTTCTTCGATCCTTCCCCGAGGATAAACTCGGCAGTTGTAAATGGGGAGGGATCTCCGACGCTGAGGCAAGACGGGTTAGGTTATTTTGATCACATCAGACGCTGAACGGCTCACTGATCCCAATGGAGGTGACTTAGGACTACCAAGTCAACGGATGAAGGGGCAACACCACCAGACTCCAGAGACTCTGCCACCGTCTGCGTCACGTCAGGCAAGAATTGCTCTGTTGCAGCAGGCGCAAATTCTTTTATGTCTCTGTGAATTCCTAGGTCGAAAACGATTCGCTTATTGCTCTTCGAGTGACGCAACAAGAATGCAAGTGAGGGGCAAACCATCGGTTCGTCCGGTCGATCACCAGCCACAATTAAATCCCAAGGGACACTCAAATGTCCGGCTTCAAGGGCAGATACGTACATGTACGCCTGTTCATTAGACGGAGAGGGGAGTGAAGGCGCCTCTGACATTGTGTAAGAACCTGAGTGGCTCTCGCTGCGAGAGCAAAGGGGCGTGGAGACCGCTAGTACGAGGTAGATACACCGTATAGTTTAGATTAGCGTTCAACGAGAGCTATGCAACACGGATCGAAAGGAATCTGAGATAAATAATCGATAGATATGGCGATGCGTTTTAGAAGACGAGTGCGAGACTGAGACTTGGAGACTGAATATGATTGCCTGTAGTAAGGAGTGTACATGGGCTACTTTTATACTGTGAAACGTTAAGGGTCGGGTGTAGCTATGCCGAATCGATTAGGTGACAACGGACGCTGAAGGGAGTGGCGTCGCACCTGACTCGGACAGGGTAGATTAGACTGAAGGGGGATAGGGTACGAAACGATTGAGTGAATGGCGACATAAAAGGGTATGGTATTTGGGGCCGCGGCGGCCTGACAGATTCGGACACGGCGAACTGAGAATAGGGTGATGGTGACGAAGAATGGGAGTTGAAGGTCGAGAATGACGAGAGTTAAGTGCTGAAAGGAAGTCGAGGTCCGTGCTGACTGGGTTTGGCGCTGAGCTGAGTGGTGGTTGCGGTAAGCCTTTTTCGGGCGTTAACGTTAAACGGTTTGTAACCATTACAATTGGTAATCAAGTTCAAGTTGGAATGAACTGGATGCAAGACTCGAACCTGGTCAGCTGAATGTTCAAACGTTCATGTCTTCAGGAAGTTTCAATTATTGATAATACCATGTCACGCTGGTTGCATGTTTCACACCACACCGAGAAATCCTGATGACAGGTTAAAATTTCTAAATAGTGGAGTTGTGAACAGTTTTAACTTTTCCGAGACTCCACGAGTGATTAAGTGATCAATGATCGCCCCTGGACCAAGGCTGAAGCGCTGAAGGAAGTATCGGATGACAGATAACGGATGGACAAGAACAAAGACCAATATTTTGTGGCAACTTGAAGACTTTGTAAACGAGGTGTTGAACGTTGCACTCCACCGAATTTTAACAAACTTGCAGGAACTCACCCGAAATTTTTACATCATGGTTTGCTGAAGCGTCTGCACTCGGCATTTGCATATTCGTGCCATGAATGCAGCCTGGAAAGCGAAGATGAACAAAGATGAACGAACACGAAGTTCTAAACTGAGAGCTTGGTCAGTGAAGGTTTAATTTACTTCCACGTCCGCAGGACCGGGTAGATTGCGGTCATCGTCATTTCATCGTTCCAGCGGATTGAGACTCTCCGTGCCCGACATCAACTCCTCGAACCACAGCTTTGATGACCCACACACCATCACTCCACCCCCTTTATACAAACGCCTGAAGATCAGAACGGGCAGTACCTTGGCTGTGAGCTATGTTGACACTACGTGAGAACATACCAGGGCATACCTCGTTAAAAGCATAGCTATGTACGTTCTCAACACCAACGCAGCAAAGTCTACACACGAAAGCTCGAGCGCCGGCCAGATACGATTACCTCCGCAAGGAAGCTTTAATCAGGTGTTGATGGAAGACGACATGCGTATAGCAATATGATGATAGTATGCTCTGATATGCTCAGGCAAATCAATGATTTTCAAACACCGACAGTCACGTTGCTTCTTGACACCAATACCAACGGTGATGATGTGGCTCCGCTTATAGATCTCGTTTATGAACCGCTAATGTACGCAGAGAAATCGAACTCGGCTAGAGCCTATTGTGGGACAAGTCGGTATGGCTGTTGGCAGGCTAGGGCGCAGCTGCACTGCTCATGCCAACTCGGCAAGTACTACCTAAACCAGACTGGGTGTGCCACACTTGCCAAGTAGCAGATGGGATTTGTCAACTAACGCTGTGTTTTTAAATTTAGTGTGGTGCAGTACGAGACCGCAAGGGCTTCGGTTTGGCTCTCGGGGATTCCTTCTCTAGAGAGCTATCATTAGCATTGCGCCGAGCCCGGTTTCTACTGGATCTCTGAGTCATGATGGATGTCTTGAAACCACCTGAAGGCGTGAATGAGCTTCCAGTGGAGGCCCAGGTGAAACGTGTCAGTTTGCATGTAAGCGCCGATCAGTGGACTGGCGAGTTTGTGCTTGCAATTATGCTGATCGCGGTGCTTTTACATGGTACATATATTCCATATCAATATCTTCTTCTCACCATTCTCTGATCGGCACCTAATATGCACTATTTTCATCTTACGAGGTGCTGAACAACGCACAGGATCGGTTTGACTGGCCCGGCCCATCAGTGATTTGTTCCTTTCTCGTATCACCTATGCCTATGCAATGTGCCAATAATGCATCGGCATGTCAACGGCATCAATACTTGGTGTCCAAGGGTCATGCTCATAAGGTAGACATGACAGCTTCTCGATGCCCACGATAATGATCATGAGCAACTCTTCTGGTACAACGTTTCAGCTCATTGATGATATGAATGGATTCCAGAGTGCTCATTATCTAGAAATATCATGCTTCACACTTCTGGTTTACGATCTACTGACTACCTTCGGAGAAGAGGTGTGTGGCGGCTCATAGCGTTGTCAAGACTTCCCTCCATGTTTGCGTCTCAGGTTGAATACTTCTGGTCGGGTCCATGGAGCATATCGCGTGTTTTGTTTTTCTTGGTGGGCGCGGCTTTATTTTCTCTCTGAAGTGAGCCCTTATCTGACGAAGCTGCTTTAGAACCGATATCTTCCATTTGTCGTCATGATGTAGGTCCAATCAACTGCCGCTCAGGGGTTGTTCTGACATTTTCCTGGTCCCGGACGTCCAAGACCAACAAATGCTGGTGAGTATCACGATTCTTGGCTTCAATTGTTCAATGAAACGATCAAATACCTTAGCGATGTTTGGGGACGAGATGTCAGCTCAGGTTTGGTAGTTCGTTTTCTACTATTGAATGCGCTCACTAAGTCATATCACAATCAATGATTCTTAGTCGTAAGGCTGAATTTATACTTGTCAATGGTACATATGAACTAATCATTGTTAAAGGTGCACTCATTGGATTCGCACTGCATTTGAGCTTTCTATCATCGTAATCTGCATCAATCAAGGTCTCAGTGATCTCATACGAGCTACCGTAGATTGGCTAAAACATCACAATAACAGGAATTCTCTTCCTCCGCGTGTGGTACATGTACTCTCATAATGCCATTGCACGAGCGGTTGCATGCTTCAGCTACGCAGCATGTGCTCTATCATCCCTCATAATGATGGGCTTGAGTCTCCCTTTCCTGGAGTCAACCACGGAGTCTCTGCAGCTTCAGCGGGAGATATCAGCTATTCCAGGATGTTCTGCACCTTCCCCATCAATGATATGGACAGTTTTCGTTCCCAGTACCATCATCCACATGATTTTGTTTGGATTCACGATCGCACGAGTCGCGAAGGTCTCTCGTGACTTGCAGATGGATCAATTGATGCGACGTCTGGTACGAGAGTGAGTCCCATTCTGTGAGCGGTATCCTCAGCACGCTTACCAATTATTCAGTGGTGGCCTTGTCTTCTTCGTTTCGATGGGTAAATGATGAGCATTTCATGCACCAATCAGCACGCTAATTAGTACACAGCCACGGCTACATTTTCAGCAGTCGGTGCTCGTTTAACCACAGATCCTGTCGTATGTTGACTATCTTTATCTTCGCCTGCGTGGCGCCTAATACTCGGAGCTCATAGATAAACGCGCCAGCAACCTGGTCAAAGTGAATTTTCCACTCGCTTGTTTCACCAATGTTTTCTGAGCAGTGTTTTTATTCAGCTCACAGTTAGCAATCAACGCAGTTGCAGTGTCTCGGCTTATGCTCAGCATACGCTCCCTAGCTGGGAAGTTGAAAATTAATCAAGATTGGTTGTTCAACCCGTCTGAGCTCAGTAGGGTAAGGTGGAGGGCTGCCTCTGGTGATTATGGCCGCATCATCGTAGTCGAGATGGATACACATGAACCAGTAGCACAAAAAGTATGATGTTAGCTGTGACATAATAACTCGAGACTACCCTTGCCAATCCCAACCAAATATCATATCGTGATCGAGTAGGACTGAGTATCACCAGATATCGCAGTGATGTTTAGCACCGATCTCCGACACTCTAGATCTAGGTTGGCACGTAAGCACCTCGGGGATGTAAGTATCTTGTGTTTCTGAGACAACCCTCGCGAGGCGTGAAGGTGAATTCCTTTCCATGGACAGACTATCAAACATATATAAGCACGAGATCCCGCCGGAATGGCGTCCACCACGTCATGCTGTGTTGTTGCGCGTTCATGCACATGCTATGGCGACCTCTGCAGGCTCTGCTTCATTTCACGGCGTTGTTGGACCACAAACTTCAATGACACAATTGATTTCCTCTTCCCACTAATTCTCGAAGACCCTGAAAGCTGTCTTGATCGTGCATTCCTTTCCCCTCTCAACGTCTATGTCGATGGATTTTCAACGACAAAATTCTAGACAAATTGCCGGGTGATTTTTGTAAGTATCACAACTGATATCAATCACACATTTCACTGACGAAACTATGTAGGATCTTATTTTAGTTCAGATAGCCTGAAAGAAGCTGAGTAGACTCAGTTGAGCACACCAAAACACACTCGACTTCCTTGAATGTCAACCGATCCTGGGGTATGTAACCTCTCGGTAGAAATGGAATTGGTGAGAAACGCGCGCGTGCGCGTCGTCGCGCTGCATTGTCGCTTCCTTAAAGTCAATAGATTCGAAAGCCACTGCATCCCCCGCATTCCATTCAAACCGTTCGTTATGGACAGTGCGAAAAGACACTATCTATTTGCAGACGATGCTAATATAGTATTTCCTGAGTGGTTACTGCCAACACTGTATTGTCGTAGAGCCGACCGAATGGGAATCCTTGTCACATATAAAAAGGAGCTTCGGCACAATGGCTGGGCCTCCTAAGTTAAGATGGACCTCCGAGGATCTTTACATCGCAAAAATATTGTCCGCAGGTTTCGAACCAACTCCAAGAGAAACAGATTTTGACTCTGTTGGAGGAACCACTTAGCTAAGACCGGTTAGATGGACCTCCAAGGAAACCATCCATGAGTCAATGTCAAGGGTGTGTTCCGATAGAAAAAACCTTGTCATCAACAGGACTCGGACCTGCACATTCCGCTGTTGTGGTAACCACTTGGCTAAGAAAGCATCCATCATGAAGTGTTAATGTCAAGACGTGTTCCAATAGGAAAAAACTTGTCATCGGCAGGTTTTGAACCTGCGCATTCCAAGAGAAACAGATTTCCATTCTTGTTGTGGTTATCACTTGGCCAAGACCAGTTAAGACGAGTCTCCGTGGAACTGCCCATGAGTGAATCTTCAAGGCGTGTTTCTGATAGAAAAAAAACCGTTATCATCGACAGTTTTCGAACCTGCGTATTCCAAAGAGAAACAGATTTCGATTCTCTTGTGGTTATCGCTGAGCTAAGACCAGTTGAGAATCTGAGATGAGCCTCCGAGGAACTGTCCATGAGTGATTCTTCAAGGCATGTTTCAAATCTGCGCAGTTCAACAGAAACGGATTTTGATTCTGTTATGATAATCACTTGGCTAAGATAAGTTAAGATCTCCGAGGAAACCATCCATGAGTGAATCTTTAGGTGGGTCTTTCCGATAGGAAAAAGCCACGTTATCAGCAGGTTTCGAACCTGCGGAGTCCAAGAGAAACAGATGTCGGCTCTGTTGTGGTGGCCACTTGGCTAAGACCAACCGTGATGGGCCTCCGACGAAACCATCCACGAGTGAATGTCAAGGCGTGTTCCGATAGAAAAAAACTGGACACGACAGACAGGTTTCGAACCGCGCAGTCCAAGAGAAACAGATTTCGATTCTGTTGTGGCAACCACTCGACTTAGACCAGTCAAGATGGACCTCTGAGGAAACGATCTATGAGTGCATTTTCAAGGCGTGTTTCAATAGAAAGAAAAAACCTTGTCGTCAGCACGTTTCAAACCTGCGCAGTCCAAGAGAAACAGATTTTGATTCTGTCTGATAACCACTTTGGCCAGGACGAAGTTGAGAGGAACCTCCAAGGAACTGCCCATGGTTCATAAATCTTCAAAGCGTGCTTCCGACAGAAAAAGGAACCTGCACTATCCAAGAGATACATATTTTGATTCTGTTGACGAGTGAGTGTCAAGGTGTGTTCCGATAGGAAAAAACCCTGTTGTTGGCAGGTTTTGAACCTGCACAGCGCAAGAGAAACAGATTTTGATTCTGTTGTGCTAACCACATTGGCCAGGATGAAGTTGAGATGAACCTCCGAGGAACTGTCCATGACTGAATCTTCAGGACGCGTTTCCAACAAAAAAGCAGACCTATCTTCGGCAGGTTTCGAGCCTGCACAGTCCAAGAGATACAGATTTTGATTTTGTTGCAGT
Source organism: Suillus subalutaceus (assembly GCF_016647625.1). Taxonomy (NCBI): domain Eukaryota; kingdom Fungi; phylum Basidiomycota; class Agaricomycetes; order Boletales; family Suillaceae; genus Suillus; species Suillus subalutaceus. The sequence goes on from NW_024540343.1 coordinate 161,893, forward strand.
AACCCCTTGGCTAAGACCAGTTAAGGTGGGTCTCCGACGAAACCATTCATAAAAGCAGACCTATCTTCGGCAGGTTTCGAGCCTGCACAGTCCAAGAGATACAGATTTTGATTTTGTTGCAGTAACCCCTTGGCTAAGACCAGTTAAGGTGAGTCTCCGACGAAACCATTCATGAGCGAATCTTCGAGGCGTGTTCTGATAGACAAAAACTATTGTCAGCAGGTTTCAGACTTGCACAGTCCAAGAGATACAGATTTTGACTCTGTTGTGTAACCACTTAGCTAAGACGGGTTTAAAATGAGGCTCCGAATAATCCATCCATGAATGAATGTCAAGGTGTTATACTAAACAAACAACCTTGTCTTCGGCAGGTTTCGAACCTACACAGTCCAAGAGAAACAGATTTCGATTCTGTTGTGGTAACCACTTCGGCCACCCTGATGCTTCCCAAGATGAGATGAACTTCCGAAGAATCGTCCATGAGTGAATGTCATAAAAGGGGAAATGGCTAGGCAGAAATAACGTACAATTCTGGGGCGCAGTTTAGGATATGTGTCAGGCAGTCAAAACGGGAATCAAGATCGTGACTGATGGAATACAAGTATGCATGGTCCCAAATTTATGACTCTCGAAGTCAGTATATCGAAGTTAAACCTGGGTAAACGCGTTATTGCTGATCACGTGACCCAATAATTCGACGCGTTTGCACGAGGTTTTCAAGCTCTAGATTTTGACTGCGGGACAGAAAGAAATCGAGACTGGAGTCGGCTAGAAGAGGAATAAAGGCAACCGAAGCCTCGAGTGTGAGGTATTTGGATAAAGGTTTCAAAAGCACAACAGAACCCATCCCGAGCAAAGCTCACACACACAATCGTGCTCGAAACGGACGACTCCCAAATACGAGCAATTGCGCTGGATTATACAGAGAACGAAAGGAAGTGCAATAATTAACTGTAACGATGTGCGTACGGTGTCCATATACAAGCCCTAACCCTACCCTTTCCGCATACCTCGCTTCCCCAATGAATATTTGCCAACATACCACAACTAGCCCTGCCTATTCTGCTGTCTCTGCTTCACTAGCCCTCTTCCGTCTATCTTGGGTGATGTCGTCCAATATTGCCTTGGCACCGTTTGACTTCAATTTTATCGCAAGGTTTCTACCCAGCTCCTCCGCGCCTTGTATGCTCTCAACTTCCTGCGAAAGGGTATCTTGGACGTGCAAGGATCCATCAAGTGATGTGACGCTACCCGTTATCGTGAGGGTTGCACGCGTCAGTTCCCCAGCGCTTTTATCAATCTGCGATAGCGACGTAGAAACGCCAACAGGAACGCTACATCCACCTTCGAGTTCTCTCAGCAATGCCCTCTCTGCGAGGCACTTCCACTGCGTTTCCTGGTGGGTTAGCATTTTACACAATTCCCGTGCTTCCTGATCGTCTGCGCGGATCTCGACTCCCAAAGCGCCTTGAGAGACAGCGTGGAATAGGATTGGTGCGGTGAGATCGGTCGTGATACGATCCCCCATGCCTAGCCGTACGAGACCGGCTTTGGCCAGTATAAGCGCCGTATAAGGACCATCGGGAGCATCGAGCTTCGCAAGACGGGTGTTTCTGGGGTTGATATTAAGCTTAGCTTGAAAATAAACATATGGCTTTACAAATTCCCTCGCTGCAAACATGTTAGTATGTGCGGTGTGTTTATGGGCTGCGAAAACATACGACGTCGAGAAACACCAGGCCAGGGAAAGACCTCCGCAACTGCGCGACCCTCCGAACGCTACTCGTACCCACGACACTCCCCTCTGGTAAATCTTCCAAAGTCTTGTAAGGCAAGCCCTGCTTCACCACAAGACTATCAACAGGATTCTCTCTCTCTAATATCGCTCCGAGTTCGCAGCCGTGCGGTAGGGTCGTGGGCATATCCTTCAAACAATGCACCAGCATATCAACCACATTCTCTTTCAACGCAACCTCGAGTTCTTTTGTCCATAGCGCCTTCCCTCCGAGTAGATACAGCGCTTGGGATTGGTTCTTGTCGCCCTCGGTCGACATAAATGACGTGCCGAATGAAAGGGCCGGAAATGCAGCCTCGAGGCCATCTCTGACGAAGTTAGTTTGGATCTGTGCGAGTTTGGATGCCCGGGAAGCTAATACGAATGATCTTGAATTTGAGGCCATGGTGCGTATCGCATATGAAATTCTGTGTGGCCGTGGGTGCCGTTGAATGGTTTCGTTATCGGGCAATCAGTGTGATCTTCCGATAGGAGGCACACCAATTTCAGATCTCTGACTTCTGTTTTGTCCCCCACGGACGTCTTTCGTGACTCATGCTAGCTGGGTACTCTGAGCTCTACAACGTGAACATCCAAACCATCTTCATGAAAGACAATATCATTTCTTCTACATAGATCTGACATGATCCTCACATCCTGGTTAAACAAAGCGGAAATGCCAAAAAGTGATTGCCACTTCCTACCCACGTCGACGACCTGCTTACAGGCAGCAACTCACGAATCCACCGTCTCTATGTGATTTGCATTCATTTTATAGCGTAGTCACACCACTTACTTTAAAAGCGCCAGTTGTTGCGCCCGGGCATCTCAGTTCTTCCAAAAGACTGAGATGTGAGTAAAAATTCACTACCTCTACTAGTTACAAAGTCTAACGCGTACTAGTGTAGTTGTCCTTTAGTGTTTAGCGCCTCCCACCTTCGTCTACTCACCAGACCGTGGAGTAATCACGAGAATGTGAACGTACCAGTTCGAACTTCCAATGTATTCCGAATTGACCTAAACCTTGGTGTCAAGGCGTCGAGGCCTGCTACGAAAGATCATCTCGTCGTAAGTGATGATTTTGTTGAATGAAAGCTGAGACAGCACTGCACCCAGTAGCTGATCATGTCTTCACCTTCATCCATCGTAGGGAGGAAAGAGACATAGCATACACTCCGATGCCCACGATACGCCATCCCGACCCCGCCCTCTAATGACACAGTGAGGCATCACAAATTCAAGACAGAATATAAAAAACAAAATTTGAAGTGCCTGTGCAGTAGTGTGGGCAGCGCCACGGGTTGGAACCTGTATGTACACTGACACCTGAGGCCTGAGTTGTTATATACTAGGGGTTCGCCGTGCGAACTGATGACCTTGCTCCGATTGCAATTTCTCAAGGATATTTGTACATGTGTACGCTTATTGTTCCTCGCTCTTTCGCGCTGCTTCAACCAACCCAAAAAGACATACGCAATACATTCAATCGATAAGGCTTTCTTTGAAGCAATTTATTAGGTTGGTCTTCAGCTTGTTCGATGTTGTCTTCAGTTTGGTCGTAACAGCTTTTGATCGTGTTTGACACACTGATTAAAACGCCGTATCAGTACGAATCTTCAACAAAACCAAACACACAAACGTGGTCAAACAGACAAATGTGGCTTTGGAATCGCGGACTACGGTAATACATTCAATACTGCGTCCTCAGTTGTACTCAGTCTTTGGCCAAGCAGAGATGTATTGAACCCTATCGGTGTTGACACCGTGTTGATGGTACATGTTCAGTGGTATTCAGTAGGGCGTAAAGGTGTCTCTGTAATTTTGTACTTGATTGGTATGGCACGCATGATTGGTCAGGAACGCGTGAGGTTGGTGCAAAAACGCGTGATTGCACAGCATGATGTTGATGTCAGGTGACTGACAGATTAGCCCAACAACATCATGACCTTGCTCCGCAAGGTAATGGACCTTATGGTGCACGTCAGGGCTCAGGAGGCCCGTGACTCGTGATGCATGACTCAGCATGAGCTATATTTGTAGAGTCACAGATTGCACCTTTAGACATGCCACCTATCCCAACAACGCTAGATACTGAAGCTCTCTCTCTAATCGAGTCCATTGAACGGCACCATAACGACCTTTCAACTTTTCAGATTCCTCGTCTGAGAGCTTGCACCGGTCCTTTGACCACGCAACAAGCATGGGCTGCGGAGGTAAGGGAAGACATCGAAGGTCTGGCAAGGCAGATCGAGGTTTTGTCAGTTCGCGCATTGAGTTCAACCCATATTCACTATTTATAGGAGCTGGATGTCCTTGTTGATGACCACAGGACTGAACGGGCGAGGAGAGAGCTAAGGAGAAGAGTTGAAGTTTTTCGTGATTCATTAGTCAAGTATGTAGCCGTTTGACTCCAGTATTGTCTCCGGCCTCTGACAGGTCTTTCTCTCTTGATGTCAGTCTACGCAAAGACTCTCGAGCAGCATTACTAGCGTCGAAACATACAATTGACTCCCAAAATCGGTCACAGCGAGAGGAGTTGCTGAGGTCCCCTGCCATTCGGGAGAAAAGTACAAGTTCCTCGGCCGAGAAAGTCACGTTCGTGCGCGGCATGCACTTATACCCTTCGATATGGCTGAACCGTGAACTACAGCGAAGACGCACTCATGAAAGCCAATCATGATGTCACAGGAGCACTGCAACGAACAATTGGACTCATGCAGAAAGAGCTCGAGCGCAGTGTCTTGTCAAGCCAACTACTAGGCAAGTTCTTCACGGTACCTTTTTCTCTAATACCTACCGTCTGTTTCATACAGAATCATCTACTGCAACTCTCCAATCCGCGTCTACGACGCACGACACGCTCGATCTCATCCTCGGCACCTCCAAACAACTTATTACCACACTCGAAAAGACAGACTGGCTAGACCGCATCCTTATTATTTCAGGCCTCGTGTTTTTCGGCCTCGTGGTCCTCTTCATTCTGAAGCAGCGCATCATCGACCGCGGGCTACGCATCGCCTTTTTCTGGACGAGGTTATTGCCAAGTTCCGGTACGAGCACGCGCGCGGTGGTGCAGAAGGCTGGGGAGGTTGTAACGACTGCGTCGGCCGCCACTACTGCTGCATCGGCTGTGCTGGCGTCGTCTATAGGTGGCCAGGATGGCGGGAGCCGGTCAGTTGATACTACCCAGCATGGACATGTTTGAATCCTCTAGTTTCACAATATCGGCTACGGAGCCACGGACTACTGAACAGTATAGTGTCTCAGGAAACGCACATGTTGAATTATGATAATTTTGACGATTCCGTCGATAGACTCACAGGAAGAGCATGGACTTAAGTATTGAAGGACACGGGTGATGATATCGTTGTGTTGGTCCAAGGACGGTACACACATATTCTCCGGGTCAGGCGATAACATTATTCATTGGTGTCTTTTGCTCAGTTCATACATTTCGGCACATGCAAATGCATCCCAACTGATTGAGCAACAGTCCCGACATTGGAGTCTCAGCTTATTTTTTGGGGGGATTTCCAGACGCCTGGTCGAAGTTGCTCCTTGTCGCGAGGAAGATGTGAGTTGTTCGCCAACACTCCTCTTTCATTCCACTGAAACTCAATGCAGAGATACTGTATTGCCATTGAATCTGATGCGGAAGCAGCTACCGCTATGCAGCGAACGAACAGCAAACAGGCCAACAGTTCAACGCAACTAGGTCAACCCACAGCAGGTGCACAAAGGTCTCAGGCACGACCAACAGAAACACAACAGTCAACTGGTGGGACAGGAGAAATTTCCTATGAAGTTAGCTGCCGCGAAATTTTATCTTGTCGTTCCACTTCGCGTTAGTGATAAGATCACCTAGCATTTCCGTTACTCGACTGTGTCTCTTTGCCATGTATCTTACACATAGCTCGTTCCGTCCCATGTGAGTGCGCACGGCGTAATTATATTTGTCTAGATAACGCTATGCTATAATGGAATCAGTAAGGGACCTTAGTAACTACCAGTTGTCCACGAGCGATCACAAAGAGAAGTCAGGGTAACCCTCCTCAAATTACAGTTTTGTGGCTAATTCTTCCATCTACAAAGTAACGTCAACACCGAAACGCATCAAGACGGTGCATCAACTTACATCTTCACAGTCCGATCGCGGCCCCCGCTGACAACTTTATCAGCAACGAAATCCACGCAGTAGACCTCGTCAGTATGACCAGGAAGGTCCGACTTAATTTTGTACGTTTTGAGGTCCCAAATCTGATGCAACAGCACATCCATCAGATGAATATCTCGCTCGCGTGCACGTTAAACTTACTTTGACAGTTGCATCCCTTGCTGGCGCTTACCAGCATTCGTGAATCTGCACTCCACGCAAGTCTGTAAACGGGGCCAACATGCCGCGCAGTGTAGCTACAAACTTGCCCAGCTGCCCAGCACCTGCGAGGTGAGGAAAATTTTGAATCAAGTTGCCAACAGACATGCGGCAGCCGTCTAACGTACCTGAGCAATCCCATAGTCGCACTGCACTATCCCATCCAGCACTAGCTGCCCATCGACCATCGGGGGAGAAAGCGACGTGAGATACTTGCCGTTGGTGACCGGTTAAACGGGTCAAGGGCTTCGTCTTACCCCCTCCCGGTTCTGCGTTCGACGATGCGAACAAAGACCAAAGGAAGAGTGTGTGGTCGTCTGAACCTGAGATCAGTAGTTCTGGCGTTCGTGATACCAGTGTGGTATATCTTTTGAGAGCAAGTGCTTGAGCTGATATTTTGTATTAACTGAGAATCTAACGGAAGATAACTTGCGCAGTTGAGGATTTACCTTCCTCGTCTGACGATGGGCGCTTTCCGGTGTGATCGAATGGTCCAGTACGAAGTACGAAATCCGTATTGAGAGCTAGAGTGGTGACCCAATGTGCATGATCTTTCAAAATATGAAGTTGTTTTCCCTGGAAAAACAGCATTCAATAATTGAGCGGTGATGGAAGGATATGCCTACCCCTCGTGCATCCCATACTCTGACTGTACGGTCACTACTAGCCGTGTAGAGTACTCCATGACCATTCAAACCACCGCCTCCCCATTTGACAACATTTACGCTGGCAGTGTGACCCCCGAGTGCGTATTCTAGTTTTCGTGTAGCCGTCGACCATACTCGCACAGTTCCGTCCTTAGACGAGGATGCCAACCGTGGGGTAGATGGGTTTCTAGTAGGTCAGAAGTAAATAACTTCGAGAAATATAATAGACAATAACGCACAAGTGTAGGGGCTCCCATGCCAAGGACGTCACCCATTTTGAATGGCCCTTCATTGCATCGCCCAGCGGTTTTCCAGTCTTAGGATCCCATAGCCTTACATGGCCGTCGTGTCCACCACTTGCCAATTTGCGTTCTAGTGGATCCCACTCCACGCACAGTACCCACCCAGTGTGGCCGGTCAACGTGTGCGACGGTGTTTCAGTATAAAGATCCCATAGGCGTACATGCGTGTCGCCTGAGCCAGTCGCAAGTAGATTGCCGGTAGGGGAGAATGAAGCACATAATATCGGCGAGGAATGTCCTGATTCCACAATTACATTAACAATTATTGATGGGACCCAATGAGCAATCAACGGACCTGAAAGTGTGGCAGAACACCGAGTAGCCGGGCGAACTTTGAATACAGACTGTGGAGCGCAGCGTATTACCAGAACGTCTTCTTCTGAGAATGCATGAGATGCGTGTGCGAGAACATCCACTTCTATTGATTTTGATATCACGATTCGCGTTGGAGCATTTGGTTTTGTCTCCTCCTCGGGTAGAGCAACGTGAAAAGCAAATGGTACATGCTCATCGTCGTCCTGGAACACCAAAATCATTAGTAGACAGAAGACGGAGGGCAAGTGTCTAACCTTTGTGCGTAACTGATTGACAAGTATTTCAAGGCCTTCGCGTGCAATGTTTGCTGGGAGGTTCACAGCAGGTGCTATCGGTGTGCCATCATGCTCGTTCACAAATTGAACTACGACATTGGGCGATGGTTTCAGAGGCTCGGGCTCGGGCTCTGCGACACCGTGATATAGTTTTGGTCTTTTCGGAGGAGGAAGAAGTGTCGCCATTATTATCACCTTGCTTGCAAGGTCATATGAAATCTGACGGTGACTGATAGAGTAACCAAATATATACAACACGACTTTTTGATTTTATTTCCTAATGTGTTCGGAACATAGCTGTAAATAACAACGATTTCAACTCTAGATCTGAACCGTCACGTTCGACATATATCCATGTTGATGAGTCTATGGAACTTGATGATGCTCTGGTGCACCTTACCATGAATAATATGTCAAGACAGTTTTCATGGAGCCAAAAACATAAACGAAGCGACTTGTTGGATGCTGTCCGCCATTCAGTAGACTTGCATTCAAGGCAGCGACGCGGCTGCACAATAAAAGTCAGTTGATCGCATGGAAACCGTCTCTAAACACTCTTCAGAACTCTTATCCATGCTCGACGAAGCTTTGCTTTCTTCTTCACCACACTTATACATGCTGGACCACGCTTTTAAAAACAGTTGACGGTTCAGGAAATCTTGACGGCTGCAGGTACAAGAAAAATTACAAGATTGGAGCGACGAAATCGGAGCAGTTCGTTAGATGCAAATTGCAATTCGACGATCTGCTGAACTCCAAGCTGATTTCCACCGCAGAGAGTAAAATTGAACGGTTGCGAGAAGAGGAAAAAGTATTGAAAAGAGCTTGCCTGCAGCATGAATGGTAACCAGAGCCATTCAATCAATCTGTGTTTCTAGAAGAAGTCAACAGCTCGGTACGAGATCAATGCCTCACGAGTTTTATCGATCGTACAGGCAATGCAGCTACAGAACAGATCATTTGTGTCGTTTGCGCTGACGAGTTTTTCGAATCCGAAATTACCGACATCGCTCTGCATGATATCCGCAACAAAGAAGTGCTCCAGCCATATCAAAGACATTTTCATCAAAATCTGGTTGATGGGATACTGTTGCATGATTCAGCAGTGGATATTCATAAAGACGACGGTCGGTATGGACATTTGTGCAGTTCTTGTCTCCATGAAGTCAATGCCAACAAAACTCCGATGTTATCTCTTGCCAATCATCTTTGGGTTGGTGACGTGCCAGACGAACTTGCAATGCTCACTTTACCGGGGCGTATGCTCGTTGCTCTATCGTATCCTGCAGCATATATTGTCAAGCTATATCCAAAAAGCGAAGTGCTGTTCATTGGGATACTGCAGGACTTAACAGTGGCTTGCGTGGTAATGTCTCGACTTATTGGCTGAATACAACGGGCATGATTGCTATGAGCGAAGGCAATTTACCTCCTCCGAAACCAATCACATTGGCCACAACCCTTGGAGTTTCAATTATTGGACCCAACAACTTTTAAAGCAGACCAAATAGAAAGACAGTCTTTTCTTCTTTATTATGGACTAATTCAGATGCTGTACGAGACTTGCATGCCATCTTATATACGAAAACGAACGGGTAGGAAATGAGTGGAATGTGCAAGTGAGAGGCAAGATTTAAATGAAGCGGCAATGACTGTAAGTGCTGTGCTAATGCTCGTGTCCTGCACGAGCTGAAATGGAGTGGCGTAGTGAGTGATGAAGAAGAATTGAAGAAAAAAAGGTGGGTGTCTCCGAGTCCCAGCGACACATCGAGTGGAAGAGGAGAAGCTTTTACACCAGTAACACGTATGCCACAATATTAATGTTTTCGATAGTGGTCGGCCGTTAGAGAAGTTATGGTCATTATACCATCTGCCGCACTGGGTGCACACCAGGTAATCTAGTTGATGGTCAAGCTGTAGGCGGACCTACAGATGATACACAGTCAATTCATTCAGAGAGTGCCGATCCAAGTATCACTTACGTGGTGAATTTCGCTGTTCCAGACGTAGCTTCCGTGCCCGCCTGAGCAGTAGTGAGGGTACTGTGACGAGCTCATGCCCTCGTGATCAATCAGGTACTGAGAAACGAAAAAAAAACACTGTTCACACGTGTCCACGACCACATGACGACTGATGTGACTTACCGAAAGGAATGGGTAAATGTCGCCCTTGAATGATTTGACTGTACCACTCGTCAGGAGAAAGGAGTAAACCTGGTTATATCCGTTGGATCCAGAGTACAAGTTCCTAAAAATTCATTAATACGGCGTAGGTAATTATGCAGATGCAAATCAGCACCAGGTGTGACCTTCAATCGGGATGTTTTTCAAAATCGGGACAGCTTGACCCGTAGCGTTGTTACTGCGCAGCGATTGGTCCAGAGTTGACGTTTGCAAGCCAGATCATGATTTCGTTTACATTCGAGCCGCCAGCTGTGTCAGATGTGAACAAGTCATAGGCGACGTCAGCTACGACCACTCCGGTGTTTGACTGAGACCAGTGCCAAGTAGACTATAGTGCCAGAAAAATTAGTCTCATGTGGTCTGCGGTTTCGACTCACTCACAGGCATGTTGGAAATGGCACTTAGCTGTTGATTGATGCCGGTATTAAGCTGGATATTGGCAAAGCTCTTGACCTGATTTCCGCCGGTCCAAGTCCAGTTCGTCTTCCAGGCAATAGTACTACTGCCTTTCATCGACGTAATCTGAGTGGTTTGGGAGCCAGAGGTAGCATCATGCTCGCCCCAAAGATTATTAAGTAGTGAGTACTGTCCCACATTGACAGAATCGAATTGTCCGCTGAACGGCGTGGTGTCGACAGCTCTTACATGATGCTTGTGCATGCGGGGCATGCTGGAGACGAGAGGCACACATAACAAGAGCAGAGAGAGAGAGAACATGTCGATGAAGATTGAAGCGAGAGCATGCAGGTCACACAATTTGTACGCTGCTCGATACCCAAATACCAGCAAATGAATGGCCATGGTTCCCCGCCATTCGGCAATGCATATTGACATGATCGAACACGCGTATTGCGACGCCCATTTTCAAAGGTCATATTTTGTTTTATACTCCGGTAGTTATGCTGGCAGAAGCGAGGAAGGAATGCTATCTGAGGCTTGAGCGCCCCACAATGTCAGGGTGTTTATAATATATGGCCAGACACACTGCAGATCTTTAAATTTCAAGCTAGAAATTATGGTAGGTTGGAAGGAGCTTACCCTTGTAGATAATTTAAGGTGACTGCTACCACCCGTTCGTGGTTCAGATATTCCCTGACGCTGAGCGTGCCTGCCTACCGTTCCCTAGTAGCCAGTTTATTTTGCCGACGCAACTGTCCACAAGTACCCATGAGTACCCGATCTAGCTGCATAATAAAATTTGTTTTAGTATGCAACAGTTTGCAACCTGTTTGTTGTTGAGATAAGCCGCGGGAGTACCTAGGAACACCAAAGTTTTAGGTCGACAACAGAGCAGTGAGTGCCACCGGCACCTGCTAAAATTTAAACTCCTTGCTTCGCCTGCCAAATTTCTTTTGAGATCGACCAGCCTAGTAGCTAGCTTCGCTCGGCTTGTCCGTGGTGTATAAGCCAGCTGGCTGGTCACGCGCACGAGCCTAAGATATGGCGCGAAGCCTGTAAAATGGTTGTGACAGGTTTGTGATGAGCCAACAATTTGTGATGAAAAGAGCGGCCCGACGCTTGGTTCCGGGACTAGCGGACTTTCAACATATGATTACCACTCGGTAGTTTTATTCTTTGTTGTTCTACCACCGCAGTACTAGTACTTATAATATTAATCTACTTGGTTTTTTCCTTCTGAAACTTCGCCAGAACTCTCAGATCTAGGGTGTTACAGGGTGTTGCTGAGACAACTAGTCACGAATTTCATTTCTACACGGTGAGCAGCTTACTCATGATCTTGCCCTAGTCCTAGTGGGAGGACTTTAAAGTGTCGGAGTCGGGGATCATCACCCAGAATCACCCATTTTCACATCCAGCTCCTCCCGGGATCCATCACTGTGTCGAGAGAGATAGACGACATACCAGGGCTGATCGATATCACGGACTCAATAGAACCGTAGCTGGTCACTAGCCAGCTCATGTGTTTTCCGTCAACGCAATGAGCTCGACTTGGTCTGCTCTGCAGAGCAAGGAACACGCGCGACTGGAAAGAAAAATCCGGGACGAAAGCCACTGTCCAGCTACCAGTTCAACACCATGTTCTGAATCTGAACCATACCATATACTGGATTACCGCCCCACCCGCCTTCAATGGTCCCACATTTGTCCTAGGGAGCCGGTGTGGTGTATCCGCGACTGTGTTCCTGCGTATCGCGAGCAAGGCAAGAAGTGGTGAAGAGCACTACGCTACGACGAAGCCCGAAGGACTGACTAAGCTACGGTGCTACACGGGTGCTACTCCGCCTCTCGCCTAGGGATCCCCCACTCCAGAGCGAAGATAATGTGCTGTAGCAACCGATCCTAACCTGACGCCCAGCTCCTACTTACTGCTATTCCATCAGGCCCACTTTTTGACAATAACAAGGTTGGATTTCCGATATGTTAGGTAGCCTGAGGCATGCTAATTTTTATGTTTATGTTTTCAGCTTACATCATTAGCACAGACGCTAAGTTAGACTTATAGAAGTCACGGAATCCAAATGGAATGATCACGTTAGCCCGGATAGCTTGGGCATACAAGCTTGTTTGTGAGAACAATAGCGCTCAGTCTCAACATACCGAAGTTGCGCAGTTATGATCCTGACGACACGCGTTGCGCGACTTGCGACAGCTCCAGCCCTAAGGAAGATGCGCGCCACGCAAACTGCGGAATGCGTAAATAAAGAAATGTACTGATTCAACGTCATCGATAACAGATATGGCGTTTGGCCCTGAGCCACGAAGTCTTAGGTTACCCACGAAATCGGTAAGCTGCATTCAGTCATGGACAGCTGGGTCTCAATGTATCGTTATGTTTTCATCGCCCCATTGGCCTACTCCAAACAACAGGAATTAGACCGATAGTATCACTGCTGCGGCCTGCTACCACAAATGCGGTACATCAATCTTTACACTGTAAATCCGCGTGACTGCAAGTACCTGATGGATCACGGTCCTTGGAAGGTGCCGCCGTGCTGTACGGGTGTTTGTGTGATGCACGGTGAGTTTTCTTCTTGTTGCGCGATCGATGTCATGTTTGCAGTGCCTTCGTATATATGAATGTCTGGAAGCACCAGCCTTCCTGCGGAGCAGAAGTCACTTCAAGCACTGCCGAATGGACGGTGTGCAGTATACCGTAGTTGCCGGTGAGTTTCGAAGCCATACTTGACAGAGGATCGGGTGGCAGTGCATACCGGACACGACATACGCACTCCCGACCGGTATCCCGCACAGCATATGCTCGCAAGGCAATGCCTCGTATTTCATTGTGAAGGTCCAATGGCATGCTGTGAGTTGTGATTCTGCTGCGGACAATCACTCACATGGACTAGAAAAAACATATTGCATGACCGCAATCACTGTCAAGTGGTTTCAATTAGCGCCAGCGAGGTATTTTTGTTGCTCTCAAAATAGCGATTTTCTCAATTCTCCTTTGAATATGGACCAATGATAATGCCCCGAGATTCCCATCATTGGGATGCTTCAAAGATTGTGTTCGTCTTTGATGTGACGCTCTGATTGGCGGTGCCCGGACTAGCGCTTGCATCCCGCGTCTGATGTTATAGCTCTGCATAAGTGCTGTGCTGTTTTTCAATTTCAATTTTACTGGCGTTTATCGACTATTTTGGTCATCTGATGTCTGTTATACGCCAATCAGGTGATCAGCTGTTAGGTTATCAATTCAATCGGTATTCATTGAATGAACTTCGTCTTCTAATGGGCCCCTATGGGTCCCACTGGGCCACATTACGTCCACCGCCCCACCCACCGGCTGATCGGTGACCTCAAATCTAAGAGGAATACTGCAGGCGACTAAAATAGGTTGATGGCGTCTCTAGATGGTGCCCCGCATAGTATAAGTATAGGACCACCAACCACAGCGCCAAGCAACGCTCTATCTACCTACCCTGCTAAGCATGTCTACTGTGAACAATGACAGGAGTGACACCCTGCACATTGGCAAGAGTCGCAAGAAGCTCTCACAGCGACTCTACCGTTCAACCGAGGCAGAAGACTTTGAACAATTGCGACAGATCATCCAAGAAATAACTAGAGAGAGTCCCCCCACAAGACACGATGTTCTGATCAAAGGTTTGTAAGTTCAAAAAACTTGGGATTGAAGAATTTACTGACTTAAGTGAAGCTATTGAGATCATCAGGCACCTTGATAGAGAGTACCGCGCTCTTCTTGCAGAACATGTTGCGGCTTTGACCTCTACTTGTTCCCTTGGCTCCTCCACGCAACACTCTGCTTTCTATCCTGCAGGTGAGTTTGTCGCCTACCAGATCTCAGAAGATGTTGCTGACGACCCACTATCACCATTTCCAGCTGAGAGCTGGTCAGGAAACCATGGCGTACAAACGATGCCGATGCACCCACATATGCTGTCTTCTGAATCGTCAAACAACATCGCATACAGCACGTATGATGGTCAAAGCATGGGTGCCATCCATAATTACTACGTTTTACCTACCAATCATTGACATCGCTATCTTTCCTTACAGTACCTAATAGATCTGATAGACAAAAATGTAGACACTGCGGCTCGGTGGCAAGTACCATCACATATGTATATAGCGTTTCTAATATGGAATTGTGAGTTTCATTTTCAAGTACCAGCTCTAGTCTCGGCACCAGGACATTCTAGGAACACCGGCCCGGGAAATCTGCACGGGTGCAGAGTTTTGTGCTTCTCAGACTTGAGCGCTTGAGGTTGAACGCTTGGTTTCAACTTTCGAGGCTACTGACTGACTCTGCTTATTTTCCTGCGGCCGGCCTGGCAATCAGCCATCTTCCTCCTTTCCTTTACCTGCACAAATACCCAGGCTCTGACTCCCCCGCCGCTAGATAATATTGCCGTGACTTGAGAGGGAGGAACCAGGGGAGTAAATCACACATGTAAGGATTACCAATCGTTTCGTACCCTCTTCCCTTTCAGTCCACTCTAGTACCCTGTCAGGCGCGACGCCACTCCCTTCAGCGTCCGTTGTCACCTAATCGATTTGGCATAGCTATACCCGACCCTTAAACGTTTCACAGTATAAAAGTAGCCCATGTACACTCCTTACTACAGGCAATCATAACCAGTCTCCCAGTTTCATTCTCGTACTCGTTATCTAAACAGTATCGCTATATCTATCATTTATTATCTCAGACTCGTCTCGATCCTTACTGCATAACGTTCGTTAACGCCAATCTAATTCTACAGCGCATCTACAGCGCGCTAGTGGTCTCCACGCCCCTTCAAACTCGCAGCGAGAGTCACTACACTAACTTGAAGCCCCGAATAGCAGATCCATTTCAAGTGAAGCAACCTCTTGACTGGTTATAATTAACCGGAGGTTAAGTTATAAATGAATCAGGTTAGTAACAACATCGTGACGGGTCTAGTGACCTAGTAGGGCGATGCTATAGATTTCACGCGAGCACGGTCTGATTTCACTTGTTGCATCTATATTATTAGCTAGCCACCAACAGCGAACACCAATAACGCTCTTTCAAGTTGCAAGAACTTACAGATGACAGCGACAAACATCATATTCCTGGACATCCCAACTGTCCTCCCAGTGCCTTTCTCACCAAACACATGGAAAGTCAGGTCAGTGGTGATAACAGTCAACACCTCTCACCACCTCATCTTCGATTCCCACAGACTCGCATTGAACTACAAGAAACTCACCTATGTCACAAGATGGGTCGAGACGACTGACATCGCATCTGTGTGCAAATCGCTGGGAATACCGCCTACGAGCACATCACCAGATGGAACACCAAAATACACACTCCCCGCGTTAATAGATCACACCACATCCCCTCCTGCCCTTCTCTCGGACTCAACGCCTATAATCGAGTACTTAGAGCGCACATACCCAGATCCCGATCCCTCCCTCGCACTCTGCGCACCTGCAAGTCGCGCCCTCCACGCCCTCTTCGAATACCACGTCGCACACTCCATAACAGCACTGTTACTACCCGTCATGGTCATGCACATGCACGACAGGAAGACCCCACGAGATCGCATCCATTTCCGTAAACGTACCGAAGCGGCATTTGGGAAGAAACTCGAGGATATAGAACTCAGGGGCAAGGAGCGCGAGGAACACTGGAAGAAGATCGAAGGCGCGTTTGACCTCCTTGCAATGTTTATGCAGGCAGGGGGCACTGCAGGAGAATTATTCACGGGATCGAATCTATCTCTGGCGGATTGTACACTTGGAGGTCTTTTGTTAGCTTTCCGCTACATAAGCCCGGACGAAGCCTGGATTAAGGTTTCGGTTTGGAACGATGGGAAATGGATGCGTTACGTAGCCGCCTTGGAGGAATGGACTGGCTGTAGTATAAATAGCTTATCGATCGATGGCAAACGTTTCTTACAAGGCTCCGACCTTTCCATTATAGGTCTGCTACAGCGATTCAGCAACTATACGAGCTCAAATAGGAAGAGTGAGGGATAGGAGTACAAGCATTGAACATTGATCGGTAGTTATCGACGATGATTTATATAGGCTTCGGACCTGGTACTCTGGGGTTCACTCTATGCAGATTCGAGCTTAATATCATTTGAAACACGGTGTGAATTCCGTTACTGTAGTCACTAGGCTATATGACATCTATGACATACACGGAAAACGGCTATCAAAGCGAACGAAGGGAATATTAATGGGAAAACGAATGGCCAAAGGGGTCAGCGATAGGATGCTGTTCGACACTTCAAATGGATATACGTAGATACCGTTTTGTATACCGAAACCGGCTTTCAAAGCGAACGGGTAGGAAATGAGTGGGATGTTTAAGTGAACGGCAAGTCAAAAGAGTGGGATGTCTACAAGACAAAGTACTGTGCTAGTGCTCGTGCACCGCACAAGGTGAGACAGTGGGATGGGATTGATAAAATAAAAAGAATAAAAAGGTGTCTCCGGTGACGCACCGAGTGTAAGAGGACAGGCTCCTACACTAGCGATACATATTAGTGTTTTCGATGGCGGTCAGGGCGTAATATCCTCACACTATGTAATCGAAACCAGTACAACAGGCACATCAAATCATTTTAGTTGATAGCCAAACTGTAGGCATACCTGCAGACAAAACACATTCAGTCCCATACAGGCCGCCGATATATGTCACTTACGTAGTGAATTGTGCTGATCCAGATGTGGCCTCTGTGCCTGCCTGAGCACAGGTGAGATACTGTGTTGAGCTCACGTAATTGTTGTCAATCAGGTACTAGATACAGAAAAAAAAATCAGTCCACACGCGTGCATGAAGACACAAAGACTGGGACACATACCGAAAAGAATGGATAAATGTCACCGCTGAACGATTCGACGGTACCACTGGTCAGGAGATACGAGTAAACCTTGGTTGACTCCGTTAGATCCAGAGTATAAGTCCCTGAAATCAAACAAAAAAACATTAATGCTGCGCAAATGATGGCGCAGACGCAAAGCTAACCAAGTGTAACCTTCCAACGATATGTTGGTCACGATAGGGACAGCATGGCCCTCGGCATTGTACTGCGCAGAGATTGGTCCAGAGTTGACGTTTGCAAGCCAGATCATGATTTCGTTTACATTCGAGCCGCCAGAGCTGTAAGACGTGAATAGGTCGTAGGCCACGTCACCTACGACTTGTCCGTTGTCCGACAGACTCCACTCCCAGGTAGTCTATGGTGTCAGAAAAATTAGCCTTGTGCGGTCTGCGGTTTCGACAAACTTACAGGCATGCTAGAAATAGCATTCAGCTGTTGATCGACGCCGGTATCAAGCTGGATATTGGCGAAGCTCTTGACTTGGTTGGGTGCGCCTTCCCAGGTGTATGTGGTCGTCCAGGCAATATTACTACCGCTCAATGACGTGAGGTGAGATTGCTGGTAGCCCCAGGTAGCAGTTTGCTCGTTCCATAGATCATTGGACAGCGAATACTGTCCCGCATTAATAGTGTCCCATTTGCCAGAGATCACTGTGGTGTCAACAGATCTAGCATGCATCTTGTGCATGCGGGACGTGCTGTGGCGGGACGTGCTAGAGACGAGAGGAACCAACAAGAGGAGGAAGGAGAGAAAAAACATGTTGAAAGTAGCGTGTGTTAACTAAGAGTAGAGCATGTAAGTCACATAATTTATAGGCTGTTTGAGTATGCCAGCAAATTGGTGACTACCATTAATCCCCCACTACCGCCGCGTGGTGCATAACGACACGGACGACGACTTGAGGACATATTGTTGTCGTTACAATGTCACTGGCACCGGTACGCCAGCTCATGGTCATGTATGGATTCGAGGTGGCCTGCGACGCAAGAGTTCCTGCTACACACTGCAGTATGTTTGAATAAACGATGAATGGGAAGTAAGTGCTTACACTTGATTTCGAGTCGCCTGGTACGCCCAAAGTTCAGAGTGATTCCGGCGAATTTCGCGCTTGGCTACGGTTCCCGTGGTAAGCAAACAATGATTAATGATTGTCCGAACGGACGGATATTGCTTGGCGCGACGAATCAGCATAGGGTCCTGCCCTACTCCATAACAGTTTATCTGCTGTTTAATGCAAGATAGAACGCTTGAGGAAGGGGTGCCGCGATGCCGGGTGTCATTTCGTTACCGTTTGAAATTCAACAAGGGTTGTATACTTTAGGGGGTATGAGGGGGGTACAAACTATTCTAACGTGAGACTCACACTGAGTTTCTTCGTCCAGCGCCATTCATCCCTGCACTTCACGGGATCCCTCGTATACTTGTTTGGACGCTTTATGATGAGCCGAATCTCTGAGTCTGACTCTAGTAGCGCTCGCCACAGGGAAGGAGTTGTGCTATCATGGTCGTCGTGGTTGACTCATCTGTCGATGTGTTCTTGTTGAGTCCGCTCGGTTCCGTGGCACCACTGCAGCAGAGTGCAATTTCTTCTTGCACTTGACAAGTACTGATAATAATATTCTTCCACGATATTCTTCCGTTATTGGATTTAAAAGTCCGGTATGCATTATTTTGCCTATGGGAAGTCATCCAGGGTGATATGTCCTTACTATACTACCGATATCATGGTTGGGTCGCCTGGGTTTCTTCAAGTCGTGGTCCTCGCGACACGTAGAACTCTATAGCGCTGGCATGGGCGGTTGTAAATTGTTAATTGAAGCCGCGGGAACAAACCAAGTTTAGGTTTCAGTGATTTCATACCAGACGGGTCGGGCGGTGGGTGTCCGCGAGTCCCAAGGCGTGTCCCAGGCTATTCCAGCCTGGTTTGCAGCTCCTTCTCCAATGCAACAGCCATGACACCAAGAGTTTCGTTTCCAAGCACTGATTCTACTAATCTTCCAGCTGCCCCAATCACTCATCTTCCATTCCGACGAATCTCACTACCAAGCGTACCGAGCTCGAGCCTCTTATCCGCCCAACACCGTCAATCTGTCGCCAGTTTTGCATCATTTGATTCTCTGCCCGAGGAGCCAGTCGTCAGGCGTCCTAAACGTCGTTCACTTAACCGCAAACATCCAAGACACCTAACACACCAGCAGATATAGCACGAGAGGCAAAACGAACAAAGGTAATAAGAGAGTTTTGGGATACAGAAAGAAGTTATGTGCAGGGACTGGATCTCGTGCATGATGTGAGTAATAATGGTCCCAGATTTGAAGTGAACTGATCTTTTGCGCAGCACTTTTTGACACCAATCATAGCGTCGCTCGAAAGTCCCCGTCCGCTTCTTACACGCACGGAATTGAATACCATTTTCTCAAATTTTATTGACATTTGGAACTTTCATCATGCATTTTTCAGTGCACTAACTGCGCTGCTGTATCCCTCTGTGTCTCACCTTGACGTCCCACACCCGCCTCCAAGTCCTAATCCAGCACCCCTTTCAGCACTTCTTCTTTCGCATTTTCCTTACCTCTCTCTTTACACCCCATTTATAACTGCATTCCCATGTTCTATATCCTTCCTTGCCCGTCCACCCGCGCCATTTGCCATATTCCTACGAACCCAAGAGCGCGATCCACGCTGCGGGCACCTGAAACTTACGGATTGGCTCTTGAGCATCGTACAAAGGTGCCCGAGGTATGTATTATTACTCAGGGAATTGATAAATGTAGAAAGGAGAGAAAAGGAAGGAGAGGGAGAATGGGATAGACTGGGAAAGGTTCTTACCCTTGTTGAGAAAGGCAAGTCTTGCTTATTAGTCCGTGTCCCTAAATTAAATGACCACCAGTGACATCATCTCTCAATGCATCTCTTAACGCGCACGCGCACACACTCGCGCTCCTCTCATTGCAACGCGCTACCCTCGGCCTCCCGCCTACCCTACACTTCGTCCAGCCAGGCCGCACCTTAATCTTCCGCACTCCTCTCGTGATAGACTCTGGCGGTGTAGCCATAGAAGGCCCAGCAATAGGAAGAGGCAGGCGAGATCGTATATGCGAATTTCTACTATTCGACGACATATTAGTATGGCTAGACTTCGAGCCGTCCACTCTGCGTGATTCCCACTGGTTCACTCTCGCCGCAGATGCTACTGCTAGCGACGAGCGGCATACATACACGTACAAGAACCACCTCTCCCTCGTCGATATCGAGGCAGTGCTCGATCCGTCGCATCACCCGCCCCGAATGGAGGTGTTGAGCCCTGGAGGCTCGTTCGCGGTATATGCGGTCCCGTCACAGTCCCCGTCGCCGAAGCGTCTTTCGTCCTCTGCTTCGGAATCTGCATTGACCACTCGTCGTATAACTCCCTTAACCTCGACATCGAACGATACTACTCTACATACTTTTCTCCATCTTTTGCGCCAGGCCCGATCTGCGCTCCTGGCACGCGATCCGTCAGTTGCGCTCCGGGGTGTTAGGATGCGTGGGGTGTTGTGGGCGGAGGCATATGAACCTGAGGAGAGGGATGAACGTGTGTCTCAGATGCAAGAACCCGAAGAGCCTACTCCGGACACCCGACAGCAGAAGCTCCCCGATTCAGCATCTCAGCAGGCACCAAATGTAACAACTCCAGATCACGTAGAAGGGCTCCCTCCCTCCGCCCGACCCCAACGCGCACCCTTGCCCTTCCTACCCCCGGTCTGGGTCCCAGATGCGAAGACAGAGGCATGTATGCGGTGTGCGCGCCAGTTTGGGTTTGTGAGGTTTACAATGCCTCTACCGATGTCTATGTCTTTCTCTTTGCCGTCGTTTCCCTCGTTTGAGTGGGGGAGGGGTGCGAGTCAAGATCAAGGGGGAAAGGGCACGGACGAAGAAGCATTAGGTGAGGGCGGCGAGGGAAGTGCACAGGAAGGTGGGGGTGGTGGGGGAGAAGGAAGAGCTGGGGGTAGTGAAGGGATGTGGAGAAGACGGCATCATTGTAGGCTTTGCGGAAGGGTTGTCTGCGCTGATTGTTCCGGACGGGTAAGTCTTACATTTCATTCAGTTGTATTTCACTGTTCTCTGTCGTTCGTTCGCTTTTCTTGCTACTGTTGATCCTTTGGTTCTCTCAACTTCTCCCACCGCAAACTAACACTTCCAAAACCAGACATTCTACATTACCGACCCATCCTCCCAATCCCCTTCTGGCAAAAACACCAAAGCGAAACCTGCACGCGCATGCAACGAGTGCTACGAAGCTGCCTTTCCTCTCGTCTGTTCCATCACTGGTGGTTCTAGCACTCCATCCACATTATCAGCAAATCCGTCTTCACACCACACCGGTCCATCCCCAACCCTTTTCGGTATTCCAGCCTGGCTCTCTACGCCTATTTCCACTGAAGGGAGTAGTGGTGCTCATGCGTTGATGGCGATGACGTTGAGCCCTAGTAGGGGTCGGATTACGTTGGGTGCGAATCCGTCGAGGAGGAGATTGAGTTCTAGTGCGAGTAAGCAAGGGTTGGAGGGAAATGTTGGTATGAGTGCCAATCCGTTGTATGCTGGTCATGCATCCGGAAGAAAGGCAAGCCCAGGACCGTCCAAAAGCGAGCTTAGCGCAAGTCCAAGCAAGCGCAGGTTCACACCTAGTCCTGCCCGTAATCTCCCGCGGATCTCATTAGCTGATGGCGATTCCCCCCCGTTGTCTCCTACTACGCTCTCTCCTTCTTCATCCCGATTTACGGCCCAAGACGATATATACGAAGACGAAGACACAGACTCGCCGACTGTGCGCGTGCATGATCGAGACTCTTACGCAATCCCTACTTTAGACCAAGATTGTCAACACCAAGAAACTCCACCAACCCTCCGCGCTCCTATATCCCGCCCTATCCGCATCCGCCATTCCACGCGCCCGCGCCCACGGAGCTACCACGACATATTGGATGATTTCGAGGTTCATGCGAGGGGTGGGAGCATGGCTAGTTCTGTGGCGACTTCTTTGGGTGCTGTGGCTGAGGAACGGGCGTCGAGGATTGATGATCGAAGGTACCATGAGGAGGTGCACGGCGTGCATGTGGGAGGGGATGTGCGCCACAGCAAAGGGGGAGAGATTCATGATGGGGTCCAAGAAGAGGAAGATCACGACGAGATACACCCAACACAACCTCGCGAACGCGAGCCCATACCGAGATATGCACACGAAAAGAGAGAAGATACAGCCAGGAAGAAGAAACGGTTCTCGTTACCTGCGGTAGCGGTGCAGACAGTGCCTGTCGTAGCGCGCTCTGCTCCTGCTGGGAATTCGCATGGTAGGTGGGGGAGGCGATTTTCGCTTGTGCTTGGTTCGCGAACGAGGGGAAGGAATGGAGAAAGTGGGAGTGAGAGGGAGGGGAGCATGCACTCTTCTTTATTGTCCTCTCGGGATGATCAAAATGTACGTCCGCCTTCTCGGGGGGATAAGGTTGGGAAGGGTGGTAGGGAGAGCTCGGCGGCGAGGGCGTTGATGGATGTATTAAGAGGGAGGCGGGGGAAGGAGAGAGCGTGACGAGCGGGAAATGGGGTCTTTAGAAGGACATACGCATCTGTAAAACTTATGGCATTGAACACACGGCTTGGATTCGCATATCGTGATACCAATTGGGATCGACGGTCGACTAACAGCGTTGTATTTATGTACGTGCATGCGCAATTATATAAATGAAGTCATGCAAACTACAGTGTGAGGTGCCCTCAGAGGAGTGCAGTTGGCGCTCATACGGCACTGCAACAAACATTGCCTCGAGGCGTTAATAGCCTGTTATTTTACATGTGGGAGGTATGCAGTGATAAGACGAGCTAGACATCAGCAAATGTGCACATGCTCTGGCAGCATCTGGAGTGGCTGGATACAGACTCTCCAGAGCGCCAGCCCTGTCTATGGACCCAGATAGAACCCGTCAGTAACAGACCAACATTTCTGGACACAGGCCAGACACAGTGACCAACCAGACACTAACCAGACACTAACCGGACATCAACCCAGATCATGAAACAAGCCATTACACGCTCGATACCATTTGCGACATTCTATTAGCAGACATCCTCTGTACCTAGCTAGGCTCACGCTTATCGTGATGACAGGTGAGCAAACAGAGAGAGAGGGAGCTAGAACAGAAAGGTACGATCTCAGTTTCAACTTGAACTCAATACATTCATCAGTAAACCGATGAGACCTTGATATTGTGGCCATGCGAACTGTAGAAGGATATAATTCTGCTCCTGCTAAATATCATCATTTATACCGTCAAATTTTTGGGCTATAGATACATGGCCATCGATGCCCGTAAATCTAAAGCAACATGAGCAGCCCACGTAAATGTTAGGGCATTGCTCCACTGCAGCAGGTGAGGGGTGGTTATGTACTGGTGCCAATTATTTTGAGCATTGTCATTTTGCTATATTTATGTTTTGAATTACGACCTTATTCAAGACATTCTCGTGCGAAGTACCTTTGGCACTGGCCAACAGATGTATAATACCGTTGGACTTCCTAACAAAGTTGTGACATACCGCCATTGCAGCAGGCAAGAGGTGGCAGGGCACTCCCCTCAACCATTTTGATTGCTCCTGCACTTTCTCATCCATGCCTTGAATTAAGATGCCATGGAACGCCTTCTCTCAGGAATTACCTCTGGCACTCATCGGCAAATGTATAATGACATTAGATTTCATAATGCAGCCGTGACATGGCTCCATAGCAGCAGACAAGAGGCAGCAGTGCACTCCCCTCAATCACCACCTCAGCGCTTGATCTGCCTCATATATGCTTTGAATTAAAGTGTCATTCAAGGCCTTCTCTTGGAAGGTACCATTTGGCATAGGTCAATGGATTTACCACAACTTTAGATTTAGCGACACAATCATGAAACCCCGCCTTTGCAGTAAGCATGGAACGGCAGCAACCTCCTCTCAGGTTCGGCAATGCTTCTTGTTGGTCCTCCTATTTGGCTATCTGCCTCATATATGCTTTGAATTAAAGTGTCATTCAAGGCCTTCTCTTGGAAGGTACCATTTGGCATAGATCAACAGATCTACCACAACTTTAGATTTAGCAACACAATCATGAAACCCGCCTTTGCAGTAAGCATGGAATGGCAGCAAGCTCCTCTCAAGTCTGACAATGCTTCTTGTTGGTCCTCCTATTTGGCTTAGGTTTCAAACATTTCCAAGGCCTTCCCAGCAAGTTGCTAACGTGCCTCAGGGTTTAGTACCAGTACTACTACTATGGTCACGGTCATGGTTGGCCGCGCCGCGAGCTTCCCTACCTTTTTTCTGGGGGGAGCTTTTTTAGATCCCAAACTTTGACCGCTGAGGCTAACCAGCAGCTGTACTACCGTGACATCCACAGAGTCACTGACATGAGCAGTTTTTTTCTCAAAATATAAACTGCATGCCCAGCGGGCTGGCCTGACTCGAACTCAGAACAAGTGACTGGCAAGACTTGTGCTAGTGGCCGCTTCCCTAGGTTTTGCTGAAATCGCAGACCGAACGGCACTCCAAAATTCAGGCTGCAGGGCACACAAAGATAGCATGAGTCTGAGCACGCACAAGTATCTGAGTAACAGGAATGTCTGGGACCAATGGAAATGGATTGGCGCTTATCACCAGATGAGAGTGATAAGGTGCAGATAGTCCAGACGTAGTGGCCTGAAAACAAAGTTCTGGCAGGTGAATTTTGACGATCAGAAAGACCCATAGTCTTCTTCCTGGTCCCTACCATCTTCCATCTCCCAGTCATCTGCTTCGTCTACCCCTTCATCTTCATCTTCATCTTCATCGCACTGATCTGCATCTTCATTCTCATCTTCTCCTTGGTCTTCATCGGCGTCTTGGTCTTCTTCGCTGCTATCATTGCCTTCCCCCCTTCCTTCACCATCACTGTCGCCATAACCTGTCGCCCTCGTAGGCTTCAACCCAGTCGCTGTTGTCGTCATTCTCGTCTTCCTCCGATGCTGGGCTGTCCGCGAGTCCTTCGTTATCTCCCGCAGGGCTGCGGGATGCCCAACTCCATGGTGCGTGTAACGCATGTGCATATCTCTGTCAATGAATCTGAACGGTCCACAGATTGAGTAAGAACAGCGGAATGGCAGGTTGTGCTTACATGCCAACATAGTAAGCCTCCCAGTCATCTAAACTGCCGCACTGACGTGCAAATGACTTTCCATGGCGAAGGGAGGTGGTTCCATGCCCAGAGGCAAAAGCCGGGATCAGATGTGCACCCCGGATGACCTGACCAGGGTCAAGAAAGCCAAAGGCATCGCGGTCGGACTCCTCAATGAAAGCGACCTTAGGAAGCCTAGCACACCTCATCCCCGACCGGTGGTCGCTCAAGGGTGCCAGCCATCTAACGTAAAGCACCTCGATTTGGTGCCTTTTGATCGGACCTTCAACATTCAACCATGCATCCATGTGGTAGATGCCCAAACCTTGGGCATGCCAGTAAGGATGTTGAGGACTCGTTTCCCCAGATAGCACCATGACATTACAGTGGGTCCGAGGATTGACCGTGTCATACTCCCGTCTGAGGTCGTAAGTCGTATAGTGGACCTGTAGGAGTGAACAACAGTAGGCCAGCAAAACTCACAACATGGGTTAAGTACCTGCATAGTTTGCACAGAATATAGCCTGCTCTCTGATATTATGACTGAATTACGCTCCTCGTGTGTGAAAGCGTGGTCGCAATAGCTGACATCTAACTTGAGAAGCCGATAGAGCACATGGTCCTTGAGTTTTGGTACAAAATCCTGTACCCTCATGAGCAAGATGAATCACAACGGAAGAATAAAACCTATAACCCACCTCCTGAACTCGCCTGAGGACACGACAACAGTGTTCATGCTTAGCGAGTTGCGCTGAGGTATCTAGTTTGTTGGTCAATGGATAGAACACTTTCAGTGCTCTATGGGCCAGCTCTCCCTGGCCTAAAATCAGATTGGCACGAAAATGTGTAAGTAGCAGGGGTTCATGCACGATTTGGGAGATATATGAGTCTATGGTTCCGAAGAGCTGGATTGACCGTGGATAGTCACCCATAGCATGAAATTTGTAGGTATTCAAATTAAATTTCTTGGCCTTTCGGCCGCCGCTCCCCACACCTGGGTTATCAGAAGCTGAACGTTCGTGGGCAGCCTTGTGCTCATGAGCAGCTTTTTCTCTGGGCAACTCTAAGGTAGCAAAAGCAGCACAGGTAAAGTCGCAGAACCTGCGTAGTTTACCGGAGAGGTATTTGAAGGTTGTATCCAAAGCGGACAGGGTTGTTTTGGAATGCATCCTTAATTTCGCAAGGGCATGCCATTGGGCAAATCTATACAAAAGTGATTGTACAACGTTGTCGTGGTCTTCTGGGAATAGTCCTTTGAAGACCAGTATAGCGCACTGGGATATTTGTAAACTGCATGCACAAGCAAACGAATCAGCAGGACAAACCTGCAAAATGTCCTCAAAGTCTCTTGCTGCGAGCCTCTTCATTTCTGAAGTGTTGTTGGCAAATTTGCGTATGACCCCATTGCCGTATGATGGAAGTTGGCGAAATCTATGCTTAACACAATCACTTTCAAATAGGCGAGAGTATGGCGTGATAAAACAAACCTGCTGTCAAGAGTTGCAACCAGGCAGTCGCCGCCCGGGAGGGCATAGAGCAAACGGATCAGAAGAGTAAACAGCGCCTTCCACGTACCTAGCTCGCATTCGTGCATAAAATCAACGACGAGCATGCGAAAGGTGTCAAATCCTAGGGGTCCAAGATTTTCTGCAAATGTGTTCTGGTCCAAAGTCAGGCGCTAACAAAGACTATCGATTCCAAAGGCACCCACCTTGGTAGGCACCCACAATCCTCCTCCAAGCGCTGCCTGCACCTTTGAGCCATTAACAGTATTTTCCCGACCATATATGAATGTGCGAGCACTTGTTACACTGTCCAGGCAGTAGGTCCTGAGGTTAGCTACATGGCCCTGCATGTCTTTGAATAGGCCCAGGAAATCAAAGGAGGCCTTTGGAGTGAGACAGCGCGGACAAGGGCGAGAGCCCGTGTCCTTTATTGTCGCTATCAAGACCCTGGAAGATTAATTTGTAATTTGTATTTTAATAAGAAAATGAAGAAAGAGGAGCACACTTCTCTGGATAATCGGTGGAGTAAGTGAATATGCGTGGAAATACCCTTCTCCATATGCCGTCCGGACACTGAAGTACAATTCCATGGGGGTACACTTCCAGGAAGTCAGCATCCAGTAGATACTTCCAACATGTGTGAAACAAATCCTGCCGACAATGGGTGTGAAGGGTCGCCATGCCAGATATTGACAAGATGGCACGCACCAGATTTGGGTGCTGAGCGCGCGTACTTGGTTAAATTTCCAAAGTACATGTAAAGAGGCCAAGCCTTGGCTGTTCCGAAGGTTGCTAGATGGGTCGCATCAGAAAAGAACATTAGTCCAGCAATGACACGCTCAAGTGAGCAGTTAGGTTCCCTTGGCTGTCTCTGCAAGTCATCCTGAGCCTCTAGCCAGGAATCAGAGGTATACAGCTCGTTGAATAAGTGCTCTTGATGGCCGTCCAGAGGATTCTTCCACAGGCGCTTGAAGGGGAGAAGATGGAATGCATTGGCCTGAATGTCAGCAAATGTGGAACGAATCACTCCTACGAGTGGCCTGTAATGAAAGCCTGGGACGTTAAACAACCTGGATGGCTCGTCCTTAGACTTCGTAGGTATGTCAAGGGTGATACCTGTCTCTAACCAGTCATCCGGAAAATTGGCTGTCCCCTCTCCTCCGCTATTGTCCAACGTATGCAAGCTCTCCCTAACAAAAAACCCATCCAGGTCCCTAGGATTGAACTCCTCTGCCTGAATCACATCTTTAATGAGGCGTGATATTTCAGCCTCCGATTTGTGATGACTGCCGGAGTTCATCCACGACATAAGACGGTAGACGGTCATGTTGGGGAAGGGATACGGTGGTTTGAGAGATGGTTCGGGCCTCTGGGCATTGGCAGTCGTTGGACTCGAGATAGCCAGCAGCGAAGAAGGGATGTATTTGTCAGGCTCAAATGAGGGTCGCCTAGGATATTTTCGACAGAGTCCAATTATGTTGAATGAGGTTTGAAGAGAATCATGCAGAGTCAAAAGGACTCTTTGAATCTTGCTGCGAGGTGGGTTCTGAGTTTCCACCACAGAAGACAGATCATTCCCAGAGGAATCTGAGGGGTTGATGTCTTCGTTGGGGGGTAGAATGTCCTGGAAATCTCTTGGGACTGGCCTAGGCTTGCGCTGCGAAGGGCGCTGACCTGTTACCGCTGGTGGTTCGTAAATGCCATGAAAACAGATACAAAATGTAGCAAGGTGCGCACTTGGGATGTCATGATCTTGTTCATAGGTATCCTCCATTACAATATCCAAGATGCCGGAGCTGGAGTTCAACGAATAAATCAGTGTACTGGCATGAGTGGTGCTGGCTGGGTTGATAGGCTGAGGTAGGGTGCTAAGCGCCCTAAGCTCACAACGGGCTATAGGTTTCAAGCAGCTGTGAATACTCTTGGTAAATCGGATTGGTCTGAGCTATCATAATGGGTTGGAAGGTAGCGGTGACATGAGGATGTTGGAGCAACCTATGAAATTAGCAACTTACCCTAGGAGCATCAAGAACTGTGAGCTGCGAAGACCTTGGCAAAGTTTGAATGGACTACTGTGCTTGGTTCCACCTTCTTTCTGCAGCCAATGTGCTTTCCTTCCGGTAATACTTGTAAGTGGAGCGATGCCTGCTAAGGCCACAAAAATCAGTATCCCTCTCCCAAGAGCAACGCGGTGCACCACATGACACCATTGAAAGGATGAAGACAACAAACAGAATCCAAGGTAGTGGAAAAAGACGCATTATTACCCTTGCAGGGACTCGGAAGCAGCAATCATGAAGGTAGGCCGCAGTAGTACCTATCAATGCATCATAATCACAAGTATATCCTATCCGTCACTGTGTGACTACGTTATCCTCGTTAGGCATTGCCATATATATACTCTGCACAGTGGGTACTAAGGGGAAGGGATACGACACATCACAAGCAAGGGATACAATTTCAAATCCAGTAGTAGGTAGTTGACGGGGCAATGTCGATGGGTGGAACAGTATTTTAGGTGGAACATACAAAGAACAAAAATACGAGTGAGTTACTAAAACAATATGATCAGAAACCAGGAAGTGCAGAAAGATTCGAGTAGTGCAACCGTCCTCAGATCACCCCTAGGCTATCCATCCTGCAGGCTTGTACTCCGGCATTAGATAGCTTGCCTTCACAGCTCTTTGTGCCCATGCATCTTCCTTGCGCTTCAAGAGCATCAAGAGTTTGGTGTACTGGTGGACGCGATTCCGTGCTGCAAGATAGCTTGAATACACGGAGTCGATGCTGTACATGGTGAATAGATTATCCTGCTCGTCATCATCGGTCTCAATTCTGTCGAGTGCCATCTAACACAGACTGAGTGCTCGCCACTAAGGGAAACTAGGAGATTCTCGTACCACATACATCTGCATCTCTTGTTTTCGCCCTATATCTTGTATGTTTGTACATTTATCAGGTACTTCAGGTGTATCATTTGTGCTGGCATGAAGAGAGCCCTCAGAACTATGCGGTGATGATGGCGGCATTGACAATAATGGCATAATGTGAGTTCAAAGAACTGCTAGAACGTAAGTCATCTATTTAAACATTTAATGAGATTTTAGATCAGAGCATTCGGTGTTTAAAATTGCCACTTGCAACGATCATGAACTCAGCACGAATTACCTCCACATTCATTTTTATGCAGATGCAACCAGTGAGCTCGGGAAGACGATCCATAGTGACTACTGCTGAGGTCATCTCATTTGGCTTCAACGCTGAAAAGTAATGGGTGCATCAGGCCTAGGATCAATGATTGATGATCTCCTTCGAGTTTGCAGAGAAGGTACAGACCTCTGAGTCATGTACAGTACGGTATTGGTAGCATACGCGAGGCCTGTGCCACGAGTCCATCTATATGGCATCAGCCAATGGGCAGCGGGAGAAAGTTGGGCGCAGAGAGAAGTCAGATGTGTCAAAAGAGGAAAGTCCTGGTGGCAGAGATGGCGGGAGATCAGTGCAATGAAAGCATACTAGGGAGTACAGATGTGAAGGGAAAGATGTCGAACCAATCCCCACTAGTACTACCGGAGGCAGACATACACTATAGCCATATATTAGACAAGTACTCATGACAACAGCAAGCCATACTGTTCACCTTGGTCGTCTTGAAACTTGACATGCTCGACATTGCTGGTCTGCCATGGGTAGACGCGAGAGAGACAAGGCTGGGGCTGTAGTCTGTGCCAATTGCCTGACCAATCTCCAAGGAAACAGAGTGGGAGTGCAAAGAGCTAGAACGGACCAAGTTCCTCTTCTCAATGGAAACACCGGTAGTTACGATGGTCAAATTACCATCTTGCTTCTCCAGCGATGCAGGGACAACCACTGTAGCTGTGGGTGCAGAATATTGCCTCTGGGCAATGATAATTCTTGAGGCGAATTCAAAACCTGACATTCTCGACTGAACTGACTCCTTCCTCATTCTCCCGCACTCCACAGACTAGGGGGCATTGGGGAATGCAGAAGTGTTAGATGATCCAGACTCGGTCTGCATTGGCAGAGGGGGCATCATCTCCCCATCTCCCTTTTCTTCATCAGGAGGCAGTACAGTGAGGCGCGGGACAGGGCTCATGAGACCAAGTGCCTGGCTAACTTTGCCTCCCCGTCCATGACATCCCCTTGTGAGAGCCAGGTATCTCCAGAGTGTCTCCCTTCGACAACTGTGGCTGGCCCAAACCGACCAGAGATGGGGCATGCATGCAGACAGAGGGAGGTTCCCCAAGAACGTCAAAGAGACTGGATGGGCAAGCGCATAACGATGTCCATGGCAAGGAGAGGCAATGGCAGTATGACAGAGAGGACAAGAAGAAGAGGTGTGGCTGAAGATATGAAGCCGTTTCCAATGAAATATAGGGCGTGTGGCGGGAAGAATTCCTGACAACCAGCTATCAAAGTCAATTATGACATCAGACAAGGAAGACTTATGAAGGTACTCAAGCTGCCATCATACAACAGGCATACCAATGAATTGAGACAGAGAAGCAATGTCCCTTTCTGAGTCACTTTGATGTCCGTATCCTCCAGGAGCTCGAGCACTTGGCAGAGCAGGCAGTCCGTGGGGAAGAAGCTTATCATTAAGATCAACGTCATTAATGATGGCTTGTGGAATAGAGTCATGCAGAGTGCAAAGTCTGGGACCCACTGGCAGGCAGCAAAGTCAGCCATGAGCTCTGCAAGCTGGCCAACTCAGAGATCACGACGGAAAGGGTCAGGATCAGAGCCTCAAATTGGTGCGTAAGTGGGCGATGAAAGGAGGCAGTAGCCTGAGTGAGACCATTGCCGGTCATACAGAATGAGGATGCATTTGATGAGTCAAGAAAGACCAGGTGAGCCACTGGCAGGAGCCACCATGACCTTCCCTGGGTGTGTAGACATCTTCAGTTGTGAACGAGGTTTGTCCTTGACTTCTTTGGCGGGTGGCCAGCTGTCTGCAGGGTCATTGAGTGGAGAGAGATTGCGTCAGATCATAACAAGAGTATACATGACTACCAAATGCTACACCGCTCAACTTGAAGGTGGCAGCGGGTAGTGCAATATGCCAGCAGTCCATCAAGAAGTTTAGGACACCTCCGAGTCCCCCAGTGATAACGCCAGAGAGCGCAGCGGATGTGAGCCCAAGGAGCAGGGTAGGCACCAAAATGAGTCAGTATTTAGATCTGACTCAGAAGGACAGCCTGAGCCTGAGTGACCGCCCGATACGAATGTGAATCAACGTGAGTGCGCACACAGTCACTGAAAGAGACACTGGCAAGTCTGCTTGATGGGCCTACTAAGTGATTGCCAAATGAGTCAAAATATCGAAAAAGTAGCGCTGCCTACTGTGACACAGATAGAATTTCCTGTGCGAACCCCATATATACAGCGCCTGTCTTAGTAAAGAGTGCCTTGCAGCCTGGGCCGCGGCTGCAGTAACATCAGGAAGTATCTTGGTGTCGCGTAACCGTGGGAGATTCAGATATCCCAGACCTTGCCGAGTCCTGCCGACCTCTGAATTGCGGCTGCCTGCAAGCATGTACTACCGTGACTAGTACTTAGCAACTTTCATTAGTATGACACCCCCGCATACCTAACTATGTCATCGCTCGTAGACGAAGTGGAGCCTTGCCAGTGACTCGGACTCGGAATCAGAATCAGAATCGGACTCGGAGCGCTTCAAGTTCCATTACCGTGACCTTATCCTTTGCTACCCCCTCCTGCAAACTTCAGAATCAGAACAGCCATGTCCCACCCATTACCCCTGGCAAGCATGTTAGTCTTTTTCTCGCACAGAATCAGTTGGTTCATCTGTCAGGCACCAACTTGAAGTTCTGGGATTCTTATAACAATGATGAGACCTGACAACTTCCGAGTCACTGACTACAGGATTTGCTCACCACTTGTTCTGATAGCTCCTTCATTGCCACTACTGCTTATGGCAGAATGTGTGTAGTAGGGTACACTGCCAGTGGCAGATGCTTATGCCGGGCACTCCAACACATCGACTGGGCTTACTGCATTGCAGTCTCTCTCAATGGTCATTCTCTTCCGGTGCATCTCTATCATCTAGTCCTATAATGCTTTGTATACTTGTGTGCTGGTAAGTGGGTTTTTTATGTTGATACCATTCGCTTCTAATCAACTTATGTACCAATCATCTTGCTCGCAGTGACATGGAGGAAAACTCTTCTCCGAAAATTCCTGTCTATCTGCTCTTTCGCATTACGCTGTAGTGTAGCCCACAGTCGCACTGGCAGCTTCTTGCGATCACATAGCCTCAGGAGCCATTCCTCGGAAGTTGTCGACATTGTTAGGCATCGCTCTAAATGCTTACTATTCGACATGAGCTGTTTCAATTTGATGTGCTAATGGTATATTCGCATCCTACTAAGTATCCACAACCAAGATAAGTATTCAGCCCAAGCCCTAGGGGCAATGGGATGATTAAATGTGAGACAAAGATAAGGAACTGGTGAGATTTTTCAGCTTCTCATCTAGATCCAAACCCTTAACTGGTCGGTGATGCGCCCAAATCAAAGCTTGACAAAGAACAAAAACACGTAAACGGCATGGGTGAACATTCGCGAGGCTGTATATCTCTGAGTCCTTTGTAGAAGTTGCGGTACACCATCGTGTGGTCAGCTTTCCTTTGCTCCCACATTCTGCACATACTTACACATCATTTCAGGAAATACATATATACATCACTTCATTGTCGAAGCCCTACTAGTACGTGACACCATCATTTTACGGATGGCATGCTGACACCCATAAGGATCAAGGGATTGGACTTCAGCAGTGGGATCTCAACTTGATGTTGGCCCCTCCTACATTCGCACCTGGATTCCTCGCAACGTCACAAACTGATCTGTGGCGAACTAGCCCCTCACAAGCTGCCTGAGGCAGGAATTTCACAATACCCCATACATTCACCATTGCCGATTCTGATGAGACAGCATGATGCGGCTCATCGCCGAACATGTCTCCAGCTTTTGACATCCTTCACGGTATCATTGTGGTACCATCATGGCTCATCAAGTAGATATATGTTCCTCATAGACTCATTAGACTAGTTCAGTTCTACTAGTTACTAGCTCTAGCCTGAGCATGTTTTAATACTTTACTGCCAATTAACTGTTTTTGGCGGTTTTTGCTGTTCTCTGTGATGCCTTTTTTTTTCCTCTCCGAATTAATTTCAATCCTTTGAGATTAATTTTCAGGTGAACCATACACCTTTCGCCCATATGAAAGCACAAATGATAAATTATGAAAAACAAGACCTTGATTCTAAGTCATGTTATCATGGTGCTTGGTGGGGCCGAGGTGGGGTGAGTCACTATCTTTGCTTTGGTACGTAGTATTATTATGTAGTATTATGTATGAGTACGGCCAAGGTACAGCGCAACATACATTTTGAGCATTTCCAAATTCGGACAGCCTCAGTGGCTGATCGGATCAGGCCTGCATGATTGAAGCTCAGAGAAGACTCCGAAATTCCGAATCTACGAATTATACACCAACTGAAAATCCTTAAGGCTGAGCGCACTCAGGCTGGCTCAGCAGCACCAGTAGAAGTAGAGTGAGGTATACAAGCTAATCAATGATATGCGTCCAATTCATCCAAAGGTACTCGTGCTTGAAGTCCCACAGTTTATCGAGCTCCTTTGCCAACAACTCCAAGTCCGTATCTGACTCTACCTCTCGCGACAGCCTCCATCGACTCCAGAGGCTTGCATCAGCCCCAGGCTGAAAACATAATGTGTGCATGTTGTGTGCAACGGGAGATGGTGGCACAGATTTTGCTTCCTGCAGGGGAGATCCTGGAAGTGATAGTGGCGTTAGGACGGGTCGAGGAGACATTGGAGGTGATTCAGGCATCAGGGGTGAGTGGGAAGGCTGTGGCAAGCTACTAGATGGCTCTGGCAAGCTAGATGGCTCTGGAAAGCTGGGGTGTGAGGGGGGTTGGTAGTGGAGAAATGTGCTAGTGTTGTCCGAGTTGCTCATGGAGACATCCTTACTAAAATTCTGCCTTTTTTGCCTCTGAGCCTTTAACTTTTGACCAGATGCATGCAGATGGTCTACTGCAATAAAGGTGAGGTCTCTCAGGCTGTGGCCTTGAGTGTGAACTAGTTGAGGCGGTGGAGATTGAGTTTCATTCCTTGACTTTATCCAAATCATGATAACATACCTGGAGGCATCTGAGTCCAAGTCTGGGTCTGAGTCGCTCTAAATTGAACACTACTACCCTGAGGATGATCACCTCAAAGTCCAGGTTGTAGTGGTACTCCAGAAAAAACCAGTGGTAGAACGCCTTGAGGACATTTAAGCTTACCTGCATCATTACCAATTACATACTACATTGCCTGTCTAAACCGTAACAGCGCCCTATTTAAATTCAATCACATTAGGCTGGATATCTTGAATTTTCTTTTCGTGTGCCACGGTGACTGAATATACTCTACTTACCTGCCAAATGGACTCTCAGCTGGAGAGCCTTGACTCGGAAGACTAGTAGAGGCACGCACTGGATGGTAGCCGAGGTGGAGCCGAGGGTGCGCCCATGCTTGACTCGGAGGTTATCATCAGGGAACACTCAAAGATGGCATTTCACACATGGTCAATGGACGAGTTTCATAGCATCTGTGATTGCCTCCACAACATGCGTGACAAGGCATCAACCAATAGTATCATGCTATGGGTACTACGGTAGGGGATGACAGTCATGGTCACGGTGAGGGTGGAGCTCCCACTGGCACTGGGGTGGGGAGGTGCTAATGAGGTACAAAGGACCCAATCTATCAAGCTCAACAACCTATCTTCATTGATCGGCAAGGCCGCAGGTGCCTTCAAGCTCTGTGACAGACTCGGAGTCTTGGTGCTAGTAGTAGTGGAGGGTGACCGAGGGTCACCCACCGAGGTCACGGTTGGGTGCAGGATTGACTTGGAAGTGGCTTCAAGTCGGCCTGCCCTTCAACTTTTGTTGAGGATGTACCTTGGTAGAGGCGGACGGTGTGCGTTGAAATTTGAGCAAGTGGCCAATGCAGTGAGCAATGGGCAACTTACTAGTAGTAGTACTGATGAGACTTGGACTCTGGCCCGGGGAGGCACATCTCAAATAGCTCAGCCTAGGTCTCTGCAGTGAATTTACCGTGATCACATTTTCCCATGCTGCGGATATGTTGCTTTGACTTGCTTGCTGTTAAGTTTTCCCACTAGTGTTTGTCAGTGCTTCAAGTTATTACTGTTCCTATACAGAGCCAATGCATACTATAGCACTGCATTCGGCTCCTTCAAAGCTTCACCCACCACCCCTCATCAAGCGTCAATGCAGGGCGGAGGACTCAGAGGTAAGCAGCCCTGGCCATGTCATGCCATTGCGAGCCCCGACTTCCTC